>NC_041220.1:33706118-33706373 GCF_002837175.3 Physeter macrocephalus | reverse complement strand
AGCAAAAGCAGTTCTAAGAGGGAAGTTTGTAACAATACAATCCTACCTCAAGAAACAAGAAATATCTCAAACAGACAACCTAGCCTTACGCCTAAAGCAATTAGAGAAATAAGAACTAAAAACCCCCAAAGTTAGCAGAAGGAAAGAAGTCATAAAGATCAGATCAGAAATCCATGAAAAAGAAATGAAGGAAACAATAGCAAATCAGTAAAACTAAAAGCTGCTTCTTCGAGAAGACAAACAAAATTGATAAAC
>NC_041220.1:33705449-33705618 GCF_002837175.3 Physeter macrocephalus | reverse complement strand
TTATGAGTGTGTACGTGTATGCTTCTTTGTGTGATTTTGTCTGTATAGCTTTGTTTTTACTATTTGTCCTATGGTTCTGTCTGTCCGTTTTTTGTTTTCTTGGTTTTTTTAGTATAGTTTTTAGCGCTTGTTATCATTGGTGGATTTGTTTTTTGGTTTGCTTGCTCTT
>NC_041220.1:33702686-33703791 GCF_002837175.3 Physeter macrocephalus | reverse complement strand
TCTCATTCAGATTAGATGGAAAAATTAACACCTTTACAGACAAGCAAAAGCTAAGAGAATCCAGCACCACCAAACCAGCCTTAAAACAAATGCTAAAGGAACTTCTCTAGGCAGGAAACACAAGAGAAGGAAAAGACCTACAATAACAAATCCAAAACAATTAAGAAAATGGTAATAGGAACATACATATCGATAATTACCTTAAATCTAAATGAATTAAATGCTCCAACCAAAAGATACAGACTGACTGAATGGATACAAAAACAAGACCCATATATATGCTGTCTACAAGAGACCCACATCAGACCTAGAGACACATACAGTCAGACCTAGGGACACATACAGACTGAAAGTGAAGGGATGGAAAAAGATATTCCATGCAAATGGAAATCAAAAGAAAGCTGGAGTAGTAATTCTCATATCAGACAAAATACACTTTAAAACAAAGACTATTACAAGAGACAAAGAAAGACACTACATGATGGTCAAGGGATCAATCCAAGAAGAAGATATAACAATTGTAAATATTTATGCACCCAACATAGGAGCATCTCAATCCATAAGGCAAATTCTAACAGCCATAAAAAGAGGAAATCAAGAGTAACACAATCGTCAAGGGATCAATCCAAGAAGAAGATATAACAATTGTAAATATTTATGCACCCAACATAGGAGCATCTCAATATATAAGGCAAATTCTAACAGCCATAAAAGAGGAAATCAAGAGTAACATAATCACAGTAGGGGATTTTAACACCCCACTTTCACCAATGGACAGACCATCCAAAATGAAAATAAATAAGGAAACACAAGCTTTAAATGATACATTAAAGAAGATGTACTTAAGTGATATTTACAGGACATCCCATCAAAAACAACAGAATACACTTTCTTTTCAAGTGCTCATGCAACATTCTCCAGGATAGATCATACCTTGGGTCACAAATCACGCCTTGGTAAATTTAAGAAAATTGAAATCGCATCAAGTATCTTTTCCAACCACAACACTATGAGACTAGATATCAATTACAGGAAAAAAACCTGTAAAATATACAAACACATGGAGGCTAAACAATACACTACTTAATAACCAAGAGATCACTGA
>NC_041220.1:33700933-33701536 GCF_002837175.3 Physeter macrocephalus | reverse complement strand
TGGAAAAGAAGTAAAGCTGTCACTGTTTGCAGATGCCATGATACTATACACAGAGAATCCTAAAGATGCTACCAGAAAACTACTAGAGCTAATCAATTAATTTGGTAAAGCAGCAGCATACAAAATTAATGCACAGAAATTTCTTGCATTCCTATATATTAATGATGAAAAATCTGACAGAGAAATTAAGGAAATGCTCCCAACAAAAATAATAAAATACCTAGGAATAAACCTACCTAAGGAGACGAAAGACCTGTATGCAGAAAACTATAAGACACTGATGAAAGAAATTAAAGATGATACCAACAGATGGAGATATATACCATGTTTTTGGATTGGAAGAATCAACATTGTGAAAATGACTAAAATACCCAAAGCAATCTACAGATTGCAATCCCCATCAAACTACCAATGTCATTTTTCACAGAACTTGAACAAAAAATTTCACAATTTGTATGGTAACACAAAAGACCCTGAATAGCCAAAGCAATCTTGAGAAAGAAAAATGGAACTGGAGGAATCAGGTTCCCTGACTTCAGACTATACTACAAAGCTACAGTAATCAAGACACTACGGTACTGGCACAAAAACAGAAATATACAT
>NC_041220.1:33700556-33700921 GCF_002837175.3 Physeter macrocephalus | reverse complement strand
AAGGAGACAAAAGACCTATATGCAGAAAATTATAAGACACTGATGAAAGAAATTAAAGATGATACAAATAGATGGAGAGATAGACCATTTTCTTGGATTGGAAGAATCAACATTGTGAAAATGACTAAAATACCCAAAGCAATCTACAGATTGCAATCCCCATCAAACTACCAATGTCATTTTTCACAGAACTTGAACAAAAAATTTCACAATTTGTATGGTAACACAAAAGACCCTGAATAGCCAAAGCAATCTTGAGAAAGAAAAATGGAACTGGAGGAATCAGGTTCCCTGACTTCAGACTATACTACAAAGCTACAGTAATCAAGACACTACGGTACTGGCACAAAAACAGAAATATACAT
>NC_041220.1:33697255-33700071 GCF_002837175.3 Physeter macrocephalus | reverse complement strand
CACTGCAGCTCTATTTACAATAGCCAGGACATGGAAGCAACCTAAGTGTCCATCAACAGATGAATGGATAAAGAAGACGTGGCACATACATACAGTGGAATATTACTCAGCCATAAGAAGAAACGAAACCGAGTTATTTGTAGTGAGGTGGATGGACCTAGAGTCTGTAATACAGAGTGAAGTAAGTCAGAAAGAGAAAAACAAATATCATATGCTAAAATATATATATATGCAATCTAAAAAAAACTTGTTATGAAGAACCTAGAGGCAGGACAGGAATAAAGACGCAGATGTAGAGAATGGACTTGAGGACACAGGGAGGGGGAAGGGTAAGCTGGGACGAAGTCAGAGAGTGGCATGGACTTATATATACACTACCAAATATAAAACAGATATCTAGTGAGAAGCAGCTCAGCTGCATAACACAGGGAGATCAGCTGGGTGCTTTGTGACCACCTAGAGGGGTGGGATAGGGAGGGTGGGAGGGAGACTCAAGAGGGAGGAGATATGGCAATATATGTATATGTATAGCTGATTCACTTTGTTATAAAGCAGAAACTAACACACCATTGCAAAGCAATTATACTCCAATAAAGATGTTTTTAAAAAAAAATAAGACAACAATATCACTGATCAGTTTTTGAGCACCAATGTGTAATTAAGGACTATTCTCATCATATTGTTTCAGCTCTTTGAGTCCACACCATCTCAGGAGAACTGAGTTGGCCTATACAGAAAAGATAACTTATTGGAAGGAGCCTGGGGTAGGTTAACAGAATCGCCAGAAGCCTGGAAAGCAAGCTGAGATAAGAAGGGAGGTCTGATGGTGCCAACCAAAGGCAATCAGACGGGATTACACAGCTTCCTTTGGCAACGCAGCTCAGGAGGTCTCTGCAATCAAGAAAGCACGCCTCAGTGTACAGGAAGATTCCAGCTGCTATAATTTAAAGTGTGCCTTACTCTGCCCTCACATTAAGAAGTGGTGATGGGGAAATGCTGTCTCCCAAAACTCAACTTCCCATCCTATTCTAGGATTCTTATTAAACCTCTCAGCTTCCTCTTTTCTAGACTGTCCATTCCCTTTCTCAATTTTCTTAATGCATTCATCCATCCTTTAAGATTGCAAACTTATTGTGGAAACGACTATGTCTGACCTACAGTGTGAATTCTCAAAACACTTGGTATACCAGCAGGGACCCAAAGGATAATCAATAAATGTGTTAAGATGGAAATCAGCTGCCCTGTTACTAATAAGAGAACAAATGTGGTCTTCACAGCCCATGTTAAGGATGTCTTCATTAGCAAGGTAGTTAGATTAATTTGAAGATACATGAACAGCAAAGGAAATCTTCCTTTTATAGTGAATAACATTTCATTGAAAATAAGGAGCCAAACTCATGCCATGCTCTTGATTATGGCTACCGAGAAGAGTGATCCATTGGGAAAAAGGAAATGCTTCCTCGGGCTTCCCCCTAATTTCTCTTCTTGATTAACAAGACAATACTATTGAATTCTGATAAGACTGACATTAAACCCAATGGTGGAGGGGAAATGGTTCATGGACCAGTCTCAACCAGCAGCTTCTTTAGAATGAAGTATTTGAGAACAGTTAAAAGGTGGTGGCATCTAATGCCTGCCACTCCCACCCCCCATTCAATCTGCCTGTTGGGTTCCATGTATTATTGGGGGATGGCATTTTATACACAGACAATTTTCCTAGACACCAAAACTATAACAAAGGCAAGTTCTGAAGGATAAAGGACGGATTTCACTCCCGGCTTATTTTCCATGAGAGATGGAAAGACCTCAACACAGGGAAGACTGAGAAAACACACAGGTGTCTGCCCCAACAAATTCAGTAATTCGAGTCTTTCTGGTTGTTTTCCTCTGTGATCCCAAACCTGCTCATCCTCAGGTACTGGATAATCACAGGGTAAGGCACACAGAGGGGCATCCTGTCAGAATTATTCTTTCTCTATCTCACCTAAAACGAAAGTCAGACATAAAAATGATGGGAGAGCAGGCCCTTAAAAGAATTTAGTGCAAATATGTAAATACGACAACTTTCTATGCGATTACATAATCTTCTATTTACTGGAAAAGTCCATTGAGTCAACTTCCCCAGCCATGTAACTAAATCACTTTCAGAATAAGGAAAGGAATAAATAAAATACACAATTTTTTAACCAAGTTAGTGTGGGGCAAAAGAAAATTATACCAAGAAGGTAAAATAAGCAGACTATAAGCTTCCTTTCTGTTCTCCTTGCTTTTTGGTTTTCTTACAACTACTTGAAGAAAAACTTGCAGGACATTTGTTGCTGATACACTTGTAATGGTCTCTTAGGAGAGTGCAGGGAAAGAATAAAAGATTTACACCAACTTCCAGACCAGATTCTCCCTCCCCTCTCCACATCTGTTTCCAAGACAAATACCGCCTGGCTGCCTTAGATAAGGTGGAGTTTTGTGTGAGTTATTTTTTTGTGTTTCTCTGTGTGGAGTAGGTGGGACCCTTCCTATCTTTTCATAATCCTGATGCTTAAGAACTGAATCCTTTGGTACTGCATTATCTCCCTCATGCACTTGTTGAAAAAGAAAAGAAGAAATCTGATTTTCCATTTCAAACCAAAAAGTAAGTGTAAGCTTAATTTATAGTCCTAATTTTCCTCTCCTGCAACAGGAGAAAAGTGACATGAAGAACTACAGGGAGGTCAAAGATGAGGAGGCTTCACAGTACCTGGGACCTGCTCAAATGCTAAAACGTTTACCGTGTGTGTGTGTGTGTGTGTGTGTGTGTGTGTGTGTGTGTGTGTGTGTGT
>NC_041220.1:33692464-33697002 GCF_002837175.3 Physeter macrocephalus | reverse complement strand
TGTGTGTGTGTGTGTGTGTGTGTGTGTGTGTGTGTGTGTGTGTGTGTGTGTGTTTAAGACAAGGAATACAGGTTAGTCTCCTAACTTCTATAGTTTTTTTCTTAATTGAAGTATAGTTGATTTACAATATTGTGTTAGTTTCAGGTGTACAGTATACTGATTCAGTATTTTTGCAGATTATATACTCCATTATAGGTTGTTACAAGATAATGGGTATAATTTCCTATGCTCTATAGTAGTATATCCTTGCTGCTTACTAACATCTATAATTTTTAAAGTGGCAAATCTAGGGGAGAAGAGCTGTCCTAGAAAAAGGGGCAGAACCAGGTATATCTAGGGTCACGTGTTTAAGGTCACCTGTAGACTACCTGGGACCCTGTCTCTGAGTCAAAACCAGCCCGTATAGTGCAAGTCTGTGAAGCAGTAAAAGCCACGCCCCCCCCACTGGCCCCCGCTACCCGGCAGAGTCACCACCAGGGCCACAGTTTGGAAAGTAGACGGCTCTGCCAGAGCAGAAAGTGCCTGCTACCCATTAGATCAAGGTGCCCGTGCTGCAGGTGGACATGTCCCCACGCGAGGTCACAGTCAAGCAGGAGGTGCACTTCATTTCCCCCTCTGCCTGCTTAGCTGGGCATCCCTGTGCAGTGGACAACCTGCACAAGACTATGCCCGGCCAGCCGGCGCTTTTTCAGTCATTACAACAACAGAAACTTCCAGCTGCTCATCCAGAGAAACAAGATTTTGTTAACATGTGAGAAATGTTGAGGTTTGGGATAGGCACTTCTAAATGTCCCCCGATACTCAGTCTCCCTTTCTTCCTTGGGAATAAAACCTAACTTTAGAGCTAAAAAACTACATTTCCCTTCTTCCTTTGCATCTAGGTGGGGTGGTATACGTCTTGGCCAGAGAGGTGTAAACAGAATTGGTGCATATAACAGGAAGAGATTATTAAAGGGAGTTTTCTGTTATCTACAGTTAAACCCTATGCAAACTGATACAGTGTCTTCTCTGAAAATAAGATGATTTGCTTTGTAAGTAAACTGCTAAAGAGATCTCATCCCCTGCATTTAGAACAGTGACTCCCATATACTGGGTACTCAAAATAGAAAAGAATGTTCTATACCAAGAGAAGACCAAATAACGTTTGCAGTACATGATAAAGCAGAAATGTACCATCAAGACTAATTTCATAACCCATTCTCCAAATAATCCTTCAAAAAATGATAACTGTCTTTTTCAAACTTTTTCAAACCATAGCCCATCATAAGAATTATATTTTATGTAAAATAGATAGCTAGTGGGAAGCAACCGCATAGCACAGGGAGATCAGCTCAGTGCTTTGTGACCACCTAGAGGGGTGGGATAGGGAGGGTGGGAGGGAGACGCAAGAGGGAAGACATATGGGAACATATGTATATGTATAACTGATTCACTTTGTTATTCAGCAGAAACTAACACACCATTGTAAAGCAATTATACTCCAATAAAGATGTTAACAAAAAAAGATTTTACGATAATATATGATATTTACCATTACTAAACACAATGCACTCTGATATTTTCTATTTTATTGTTTTGAAGTGCTAACTGTGACCTACTCAATTGACTTTGTGACTCATTAATGTGACAAGACAATGTTTAAAACTCTGTTTTATATATATATATATATATATTTACTTACTTGTTAAATATTCTGACAACTAATAAATGAATGAGAACCAACACTAAAGTATAAGTTTTTAATTTAAAATGTAATGGAAAGAAACAGTGGTAGAATTAACCAAAACATTGTGCTTATTTTGTTGGACATTTTTATATGATATTTAAATATGATCACTGAAGTCCTGGGGCCTCTACAACATAAAACAAATATTGAATCTGCACAGGGAAAACCTGCTCGGAACTTAGGAGGAGCAGAGAGCTGGCGAGGTGACCCAGCCTCCTCTGGTCTCTACTCCTGCTTTCCGCTCCTCCCTGATAATGGGCAGCATCCTCTCTCTGCACCCAGCAAAGCCAGGCTGTCCTTGTTCCAAGCTTGGTTCCTAACTTTCTACCCTGGGTGGGTAAATACTTGTGTTAGCTGTTCTTTCTTTCCCGAGCAGGAATTCAAAAGTGTACTTCCTATCTAAGCTGGAATTCTCAGAATCTAGAGATAATAATTTAAGAAAGAAAAAGGGCATTTTCAAAAGGTAGTTGAAATGGACTGCAGTGGGAATACAAAACACTTGCATCTTAACCTTTAGGAGCTGGGGACGTTGGGCAAGTCAAGTAACCTTCGGCGTATCACCTGCTGTGGCTGTACACCAAGCATGGAGCCTCTGACCTGCTGTGTCATCTCGCGTAGGAAGTTTACCATATGTTAACGAAGAAGGTCAACGATGAGATGTGGCGACAGCTTCTGTGAAAAGCGCTTTTCTCCCCAGATTTTGGTGAGAACATAAAGACGTGAGCCTCTACAACATAATAGAAAAGCACTTTGGAACACTTAGAGGACAGCATAATGTAAATGTAAAGCTGCCACATCAACATTCTGTGGATAAGATAATGCTAAGGAACTGAAACATCTATTCCGTATCCTCTATTCCTCTCACAAATAGAGGACTAAGCTCTATTCCTCACAGACTCTGGATTGTACTTTTCCAATCAGGAGCCTTAGTGTTCTCAGCTGGAAAATGATGGTTTGAACTAGATGATCTCTCCTCTCAGTTCCCCAAATCTGAGATTCTTTGATTCCATGTGAGTGGCACAAAACAAGAGCTAATTTCAGTTCTTTGTCTTGGTAATTTTATCTTCCAGCATAACAAACACCCAACTCCATTCTAGTGCAGTGCTAAGGGTGCTAGCCACTGTTTTTTGATACATTTTTTTAACCAACTGCATATTTATTGAGTGCTGTTCATGTGTACAATATACTAGCAGCTGAGGGTACATAAAAGAAGTATAAGAAACAGCCTGTCCCTCATGGTACTTAGAGCAGCTGGCTGGTGAAATTCACATGATGAGACAAGTGTTAGACTGCCTGGTCCGTAGTCAAAAGCGCAGCAGCAGTTTAGGGATGAGAGAAAGCAGTGTGTGTTTAAGTGCAAGGCGGTAGCCCAATATGCGGACTGTACTGGGATTTAACAGATGAACATATTCTGGACAAACAGACAGGCAGTAGAAAGAATAATCTAGCAGGAACACGGTAATAGGCATAGAGGACCATGAGGGCACTGCTCTGACTTCAGATTTGCACTTGAAAATCATGGGGATGGTGGCCTCGTAGAATGAATTTGGGAGTGTTCCTTCCTCTGCTACATTTTGGAAGAGTTTGAGAAGGAAAGGTGTTAGCTCTTCTCTAAATGTTTGATAGAATTCGCCTGTGAAGCCATCTGGTCCTGGGCTTTTGTTTGTTGGAAGATTTTTAATCACAGTCTCAATTTCAGTGCTTGTGATTGGTCTGTTTATATTTTCTATTTCTTCCTGGTTCAGTCTCAGAAGGTTGTGCTTTTCTAAGAATTTCTTCACTTCTTCCAGGTTGCCCATTTTATTGGCATATAGTTGCTTGTGGTAATCTCTCATGATCGTTTGTATTTCTAGAGTGTCAGTTGTTACTTCTCCTTTCTCATTTCTTTTTTTTTTTTTTTTTTTCGGTACGCGGGCCTCTCCCGTTGTGGAGCACAGGTTCCGGACGCGCAGGCTCAGCGGCCATGGCTCACGTGCCTAGCCGCTCCGCGGCATGTGGGATCTTCCCGGACCGGGGCACAAACCCGTGTCCCCTGCATCGGCAGGCGGACTCTCAACCACTGCACCACCAGGGAAGCTCTCCTTTCTCATTTCTAATTCTATTGATTTGAGTCTTCTCCCGTTTGTTCTTCATGAGTCTGGCTAATGGTTTATCATTTTGTTTATCTTCCCAAAGAACCAGCTTTTAGTTTTATTGATCTTTGCTATTGTTTTCTTCATTTCTTTTTCATTTATTTCTGATCTGATCTTTATGCCAGAAAAATATGTCACAAAGAAAGAAAACTACAGGCCAATATCACTGATGAACCTAGATGCAAAAATCCTCAACAAAATACTAGCAAACAGAATCCAACAGTGCATTAAAAGGATCATACACCATGATCAAGTGGGGTTTATCCCAGGAATGCAAGGATTCTCAATATATGCAAATCAATCAATGTGACAAAGCATATTAACAAATTGAAGGAGAAAAACCATATGATCATCTCAATAGATGCAGAAAAGGCTTTTGACAAAATTCAACACCGATTTATGATTAAAAACCCTCAGGAAGGAGGCATAGAGGGAACTTACCTCAACATAATAAAGGCCATATATGACAAACCCACAGCCAACATCGTTCTCAATGGTGAAAAACTGAAACCATTTCCTCTAAGATCAGGAACAAGAAAAGGTTGTCCACTCCCACCAGTATTATTCAACATCATTTTGGAAGTTTTAACCACAGCAATCAAAGAAGAAAAAGGAATAAAAGGAATGCAAATCGGAAAGGAAGAAGTAAAGCTGTCACTGTTTGCAGATGACATGATACT
>NC_041220.1:33683873-33684560 GCF_002837175.3 Physeter macrocephalus | reverse complement strand
ATCGTTCTCAATGGTGAAAAACTGAAACCATTTCCTCTAAGATCAGGAACAAGAAAAGGTTGTCCACTCTCACCAGTATTATTCAACATCATTTTGGAAGTTTTAACCACAGCAATCAAAGAAGAAAAAGAAATAAAAGGAATGCAAATCGGAAAGGAAGAAGAGAAATTAAAGATGATACAAATAGATGGAGAGATATACCATGTTCTTTGATTGGAAGAATCAACATTGTGAAAATGACTCTACTACCCAAAGCAATCTACAGATTCAATGCAATCCCTATCAAACTACCAATGGCATTTTTCACAGAACTAGAACAAAAAATTTCACAATTTGTATGGAAACACAAAAGACTCCGAATGGCCAAAGCAATCTTGTCAAAGAAAAACAGAGGTGGAAGAATCAGGCTCCCTGACTTCAGACTATCCTACAAAGCTACAGTAATCAAGACACTATGGTACTGCCACAAAAACAGAAATATACGTCAATGGAATAGGATAGAAAGTCCGGAGATACACCCACACACCTATGGTCACTTTATTTTTGATAAAGGAGGCAATAATATACAATGGAGAAAAGACAGCCTCTTCAGTAAGTGGTGCTGGGAAAACTGGACAGCTACTTGTAAAAGAATGAAATTAGCACACTCCCTAACACCATACACAAAAATAAACTCAAAATGGATTA
>NC_041220.1:33653235-33683474 GCF_002837175.3 Physeter macrocephalus | reverse complement strand
CCTGAAAAAACTACAAATAGAACTACCACACGACCCAGCAATCCCACTACTGGGCATATACCCTGAGAAAACCATAATTCAAAGAGAGTCATGTACCACAGTGTTCATTGCAGCTCTATTTACAATAGCCAGGACATGGAAGCAACCTAAGTGTCCATCGACAGATGAATGGATAAAGAAGATGTGGCACATATATACAGTGGAATATTACTCAGCCATAAAAGGAAACAAAATTGAGTTATATGTAGTGAGGTGGATGGACCTAGAGTCTGTCATACAGAGTGAAGTAAGTCGGAAAGAGAAAAACAAACACCATATGCTAAAACATATATATGGAATCTAAAAAAACAAAAAAGTTCTGAGGAACCTAGGGGTAGGACAGGAATAAAGATGCACACGTAGAGAATGGCCTTGAGGACATGGGGAAGGGGAAGGGGAAGCTGGGACTAAGTGAGAGAGTGGCATGGACTTATATATACTACCAAATGTAAAATAGATAGCGGAGATATGGGGATATGTATATGTATAGCTGATTCACTTTGTTATAAAGCAGAAACTAACACACCATTGTAAAGCAATTATCCTCCAATAAAGAGGTTAAAAAAAAAAAAGAAAACCATGGGTAAAGTTAGGTCAATGGGTAGGATGGGGTCAGATTAGGAGGGGTTTCTAAATACAAGTGAAGGAATCTGGATTATCTTCTGCAGGTAACAGGGACCCATTATAGGTTCTGGAGCATGGGAAGGACATTTAAACCACCCCTATTTGTTTTTTTAATATGATTTACTACTTTCAAATTTGTTAGCATTTAGAAAGGTTGGATTTTTACTGGCCCGAAAGAGAAAACTAATGTCTCCAACCCTAAAGTTTCCTCCCTGACACAGGATCTCCTAGCAGGGTGCTCCGGGACTCGCTCTGCCTGCCTCAATTACTCTTCACTTGGGGGGGGTGTGTCATTTTGCTGAGCCTGTCCCTTCCTCTCTCTTTTCTTCTGGGAGCCAGGCCGCCAGCAGGAATTACTCATTCTTCTCTGTGTCTAGGAGAGTCTGTCTAATTCTGGGGCTCAGTATCAGGAAATCTTACCCACAGATATAAACCCTATTCTCCAGCATCAGTTTTACTGATAATAAAGGTGCTATTTTGGTCCTCTATCTGCCTCACTCATTTTTTCTCAACTTGTCAGAACCCAGATGGGGAAGAAGGCCCTTTATACCAAATTAGACTGTACTGACTTTTCTGAAACTGCATCACAGGTCGCTCAGCTACACAGATCCAGTTTATACTGATTCATAGAAACGCTTTCGACTCTAAGCCCAGTGCTTCAATGAAACAGCACTGTCCTCCAGACACTGCCAACTTATAGCAAATCACCAAGGTGGTACCAAGACAAACTTATGGCAACACACAGGCAGTCCTAACAGGGACCTCGGTACAGCCATTCAAAATAGCCGCTGTGTTTGGGCCCTCCCCAGTCCCCCATCCTGGCATCTCCTCTTCTCGGCTTCCCAATGGTCAAACCCTTTCTGTCTGTCCAAGGCCCACACCACCCCACTGTTAGGGAACCGCTGACCGAAGCTGCCCACCTTGGCCAGGCAGGATGATAACCACTTGCACAAGCTGTCTCACAACAGGAGGTCCCAAAAAGGAACACGGTGCTGTCGCCAAAACTAACCGGGAGAATTCAGGAGGGGCCAGAAGGAGGGAGGAGACGCCAGCCCATAATACATCCTGCCAACCCCCCAGAATCCTTCGAGCTAGAATCCATCTTGGCTGAGAGATGTACATGGCACCAGAAAGGACCCTGAGTCAGACTAAGTATGGGCCAAGCAAGATGATTGGCCAGAGACAACCCAGAAACTCACCCCATCACCATAAAACCTGAGACTGCGAGCCACCTGGCAGAGCAGTTCTCCTGGGGTCTCTTACCCTGCTGGTCTCCGCCCCGGCACCCCTTCCCAATAAAGTCTTTTGCTTTGTCAGTACGTGCGTCTCCTCACACAATTCATTTCCAAGTGTTAGACAAGAGCCCACTCTCAGGCCCTGGAAGGGGTCCCCCTTCCTGCAATACCATGGCACCAGGTATGGCTTATATTAAAGTAATCTCCAAGAGTCACATTTTCCCTTCTTCCCTGCTAACCCCCGTTCTACATTGTTTAGATAAAAATCTATGTTCTATTCCCTCTGAGGTAAACAAGCAGAATATACACAAGATGAGTGATCAGTGAAACTAACTCTTCTAGGGAGCAACTACATTTTAAGGGATTAATATGTGACGAGGTTAAATTATCCCATGTTGGTTATGTGAGGATGAAAATTCTGAATACACCCTTCCCAGCTGGGACCCCTGTTAACACTGCTTTACCACCCCCATTCTCAGCCCACTAGGAGGACAGCTGGACACATGGACCACGAAGCTACTTAGGTACCATTTCCAAAGGAGATGAAAAACGTTGTTTATTACTATCATTAATTATTACTATTATTAATAGTAGTTCCAGAAACAGCTGCCATTTATGGAATCCCAGCTCTGTGCCAAGCAATGTGTTAGGTGCATCCCATAAATACATTACCTGAGTTAATTCACCTGCAGGGTAGGCTGATGGGGTTCTCATCTTACAGATATGAAAATTGAGGCTCACGAACTTGCCCCCCACCCAAAGTACACAGTAAGTGGCAGAGATCAGATTCATGAGAGACCAGGTCTGCCCGATACCAAATTTCATGTTCTTTACACAATACTATTGTCTTGGAAAAGCCAAGACACGGATTCTAACAATTCCTTGACATTCTCATCCCCTGCCCTCTGAAAACACAGCAGAAATACCTTGAATAGTTGTATCAACTATGTGGACTGATTAAGATCAAAGACACTGTTTCCCATTGTAAGAGTTCAATTTATGGCATTTTGGAGGATTTATACCCATCCCTGTCCTTTTACCACCACACCCCTCCTCCAACCAATTCAGCTCCATTTCTCAGAAGCAAGCTGCTTCCAGTGACGGAGCAGGACTTTACCCCAGAAAACAGTTTCTCCAAAGAACTCTCTGAGCACCTTATTCCTGGACACCACAGAAAGAGGTGAAATTCATCATGAAGCCAACAAGAGAAAAAAATAGATTGAATGTGAGACATCAATTTTCCTACTGTCACTGGGACAAAATGCCAACAATAGAGTCAATGCCCTCAGCAAAGGACAAGTATAAGAATACATTAAACTGCCACTCACAAAAGCATTCCCTTCTGGCCTCACTGCTCCCGTCTACCCTGCAAAAGTACTCCGGTTCCTCGGACCCAGACCATACCCCAGGACTGAGTCCACGAGCACCAGCTAGAGATGTGAGCATGGAGTCACTTAGATACAGTGATGACGTCATTACTCCAGGCACAGCACAGTACCACTTCTGGTCCCAAAGGGAATACTGGTTTTCAAATATGGATCTCCAATATTCAAACTTGATTTGGAATCCAATGATTCACAACACGCTTTCAAGGATATCATACAGCAGTGGTTCTGAACACTGGCTCCATGCTAGAATCACCTGGGGAGCTTTTAAAACTTACCCATGCTCACATCCCACCTGGATCCAGGTAAATCAGACTCTCCAGGGGTGAGGCCAGGCTTCCTTGGTTGATTCCGATGTGCACCAAGGTGAGAACCACTATCACAAAGGATGCCTACACTCCACAGGTGATAAAGAAGTATTTAAGATATTGTATTTCAGCTGCTAGAGTAACAAAAGTAAAAAAAGAAAGAAAGAAGCCCGGTTTTCACGGAACAGTAGTCTGTCAATATAAAGATGACCAATCATATTCTTTCCAAAGAAAACTCAGGCCCAGAAGGTAACGAGCATTTAGGATCTCAGAGCAAAGTCAGTGATGAGACCCCGCCCTGTGTTGCCCACTCAGTCATCAAGTTACCCTGCCTGACAGACACCATCTTCTGCCACCGATCACATGAGATAAGTATTTAGCAGAGTTTGAGAAAAGATTTCAATCTCTATTGAAGGAAACAAAAGAATAATTTGGAAGCTTCCCAAAACTTCATTTATCCAACTGGGTAGAAGAATACTGTGCATTACTGAAAAAGTCAATTGCCCAAATGAGTACTAGTGGGTTTCCCAGGAATAACAGCAGGATGTGACTAATTCCCAACTATTATGGGAAGACCCATTACAGAAGAGTTACTGTTCTGAAGTAATGAGTAAAAGAATCCAAGCCCTGGTTGCAAAAATAGGTTGATATACTACCCACTTCCTTACCTTCCTTTCAACATTAAAAGAGCCTGGTCATGACCATGCCATGTTGTGAGCACGGTGAGGTAGAAAGGGACCCTACCATGATTCTGGGCTTCCACCCTCACTCTCATGATACGAACAAAGGGTTCCATGTGAGAATCTGCAGATTAATTAAGTAAAAAATAGCTCCTTTCCTCTTTTTAAAACAGGGCCACCAAAAAATTAAACCCAAGAGCCTCTTCTTAGATCCACTAGATGGTGCAAGCTCTCCTTTTGGAACAGACTTACCAGGAGGACAAACTCAAGCAGGACATTAAAAATTTACTATGGGCGCACCCAAGCAGCCCCTGCACTGCACAGGAGCCTGCATGGGAAGGGTACTTGCTGTCTGAGAATCGTTCTATTTTGCAATTTAAAAAAGCATAAAGAGGGGCTTCCCTGGTGACGCAGTGGTTAAGAATCCGCCTGCCAATGCAGGGGACACGAGTTCGAGCCCTGGTCTGGGAAGATCCCACATGCTGCAGAGCAACTAAGCCCATGTGCCACAACTACTGAGCCTGCGCTCTAGAGCCTGCGAGGCACAACTACTGAGCCCAAGTGCCACAACTACTGAAGCCCGCGCACCTAGAGCCCGTGCTCCGTAACAAGAGAAGCCACCGCAATGAGAAGCCCGCGCACCACAACAAAGAGTAGTCCCCGCTCACCGCAACTAGAGAAAGACCGCGTGCAGCAACGAAGACCCAACACAGCCATAAATAAACAAATAAATAAATTTTTTAAAAATTATTTTTAAAAAAAGCATAAGGAGAATTTTTCTAAATTCTGCATTAGGAGCTCAGGATTTAACCTAACGCCATGGAAAGACTCACTGGAACTAAGATTTACTTCGAGGGGAGTAATGGGAAGCGATGATACCAAAGCCTCAAGACCTGGAGATCTCGGTTGGGTCCAAGCTCGGCCGTAAGCAGCTCTGTGAGCCTGAGCAAGTCACCTAACCTCTCCAGTCCTCAATGTTGGTATCTGAAAAACGAGGAGCTGGGACTAGACCAACTCTGGAATTAGGTCTAGCGCTAAAATTCGATGAGTGTGCATAGCGCGTTACGTTTCTATCTCCAATTCAATCTCTGCATTTTAGATGTGGCAAGAACTTTAAACACAAAGGATATATTTCATGAAATCCATCCAATCTGAAATTTGTGTAAATTAGATATTAATTCACTTACTGAAAAACTGAGATGTTATTAATTCCTTTACTGAAAAATATCTATAGAATGCCTACTGGGTGCCAAGCATTGGGCCACCACTGTCAGGGAATAAGAACATGGACACAGATGAGAAACACCCCCCACGCCGGTCCACACGTAGCTCCCCAACGAAACTGAAATCCAGCGGACTTTAAAGTTCTAAACTTCAAGTTCTAGGAAAAACTGCACAGCTAAATCTACTAGTTCTATTAAAGCATTTAACACAAATATAAATATCACACATCTTACCCAGAGAGTCTGATGTCTTGATAACTAACCATGGCAACCATATATTGTCAATTATTTTAAACTTGATATCTCATAGGCAACTAAAGCCAAAAACAATAAAGAAAAGTTTGCCCACTTCGTATAATTTCATTATACGAAGATGTGGAGAGCACGTTTCAGACATGAATCTTAGAGCCATCACTGATTCTTCAATAATATTTTTTGTTCATTTTCCTTCTGCTTCTTTCTGTAAAATATCTATATCTTCCTTTACATTTTCCCAGCAATATCTGTCTCATATCTGGTCATTTCCCTTCTGGACCTCCACAACAAATAAGCATTGTCTCGATTTCAGCAAAAGTCACCTCTAGCCAATCTTCAACACCCCTTCCCTCAAGTTCCTCACTTGTCTTCCCTCCACGGCGCCCCAGAGAGCCCGCTGTCAGCGAAACACCAGTTAACCAACCTGACGCAACCACGACAGCTCTAAACCATCCCATCTCTCTTTAGCTTTCTCCTCACTCCCTCATACTTGCTCCACAACACCCCCTGCACCTGCTCACCACATCCATGTTCACACGTTCACTCTTATTCAGAAAACAGTACAATACCTATTATGCACAAGGCAGTGTGCTAGGTATGCTGCCACAATACTTGTTCAATGAAGAGATGAATAGATACACATGTATGGTCTCTACGCTCATGGCATCTACCTCCTGATAGCACAGGTAAGACATTAAACCCATAATGATCATACAAGGGGATCTTGAAGTGCCACGTGAGTGATACCAGCCAAACTCTAAGAAGTGGGGAGTGATTGCCTACTTCTGGCTTGATCACAAAGACTTCCAGAAGAAGGTGGCATATGGTCAGGATCCTGGAGGAGGAGAAGGATTGGGGTAAGTATAGTCTCAGGAGAAAGGCCGCTCAAGTAGAGGGAAGCATAAGCACAGGCTTTTAACTAGAAGGCTAATTCGCACGCAGTGTATAGCAAATGGCCCAGGGGAGCTAGAGAAGAGGGTCTATGGAGACAGCAGGAGAAAGACACTGGGATCGGCCTGGGGAAGATTCAGAGTCGGGCTCGACGAAGTCTACACCTGAGTTATTTCTCCAGTACCTTGATGTCTACAGTTCTCTGCCCATTTCCTCCTGGCAATGTGCCAAATGTCATGTTAATATAGATAATAATAATAGTAGTATTACAGCATAGTATTACAGATCAATGAAATCACTGCTGGGTCATCTAAAATTATCATTTTCCAACAAGTACACAGTAAATACAGAAATCGTTATAATAGAGTTAACACATACAGAGCACTCTGTGCCAGGCATCATTTTAAAGTCATTCAATCCTCACAAATCCTATAAGGTAGGAACTATTATTATCACCCCCATTTTACAAATGGAAATGAGGAAAATGGCTCAGAGAGGTTAAAGGTTCTGCCCAAGGGCACACAGCCAGCAAGTGGCAGAGCTGAGATATTGACCCTGGCGGCCTCTCAAGTCCACATCGCATTAAATCCTTTGCAAAGACCTTTTTCACTGGATACCACTACATCTAGGTTTGTGTCAATGAATGAATAAATCTGCCCTCCTCTTTGCTCTCTATTTTAAGTCTGTTTACTCAGGCCAGTACCGTTTGGTTTTTGTTTTTATTTGTTTTGGCACAGCATTAGATACAGCAGTGTAGAGACAAGGATGCCCCCAAGACACCATGAAGCTGTCAACACCAAGGTGATGACATCATGAATCCTATGGCCGGTTAGTTCACTATTTGTTCTGTGAACATGCGAAATGGGGGGAAATATTTAGATTTTCATTCATATAACAATATGCCCAGGCCTTGGCTGCACACACACCACGTGCCTTACCTGGAACCTCCGTGTCTACAAAATATCCAAAGACACAGCGTTTAAAGCAGGCTGGAAACTTAGTGCAAGACCTTAGATATTAATTACAAGATTTTGTTTAGGAAGAAAAAAAAAAAAGAGGTGAATGTTCCAATAGCTTCTATTATAATCTACTGCCACATTCTCAGATGCTTTCCACAATAAATACTAGACATATCATTCTGTTCCACAGTTGGTCCACGAGTGATAGCTCTGGGATAAACAATGGACTCTCCTAGGCTTTTCTATATATTGATAAAGAGAAAAGAATACTTGTGTATGGATCTAAATATCTGTACATGTCATCTTTCCACTTAACATACAGTATGAGAAGTGAAAAAGTAATAATGGTTACAGTCAACCCGAGAAAATCTGCCCATCTCCTCTTTATCGGGTAACCTCCAGTTACAACCTCCTCTTCCCTTCTGCCCACAGCACCAGAGCACCTGGTTAAGACCAGGTCGGCAGTGGAAAGGCGATGCCCTGTAATATTCTGGGATACATCAGTGAGTGGCCAGGATGCCCACTGCCAAACTGACAGCATTTCCATTTGAAAGGAGTTTTTATGGTATTGACATCACTGTCTGTATATCTTAACAGCACCACACAGGAGTGCGGAGCTGATTTCAGGGGGATGAGTCATAGCACTTGCCCAGCATCCTGAGGTACTTCCCTCAATCAAACACCGTGCACACATCAGGGGCAGAAACACATTCCTAGAACCCAACAATCTTCTTTCACTACTCAACCTTTAGATACTACGACTACTAAGTCTTTAAATTATGCAAACTATTTTCACATCTGCCTTGCTGGCTAAAACAGCTCCGGAGGGGGCAGAGCAGAACCTCATCGCCATTTTAACTCCTTGCTCACTTGGAAGAGGCTTCACGGCTTCCCAGACTGTTATCTACCTTCTTGTCTGATGTTCCCCACAGTCTTGGGAAGCTGACAGGGTGGGATTACTACACATGAAAAAACTGACTCCTTAAGTGAGTTAAGATCCTTGCGATCACACATAAAACTAGAACCCATGTCTTCCAAATCCTACTTCAATAAAAGAGCATAAACAGCCAAAGGGCCAGCAGAAGGTCACAGATCAGTATGATCACCCGAGTGTGGCCCTTGGAGCACCTGGGTGTTGGCTAAAGTGTGAACTCCTGGGCCTCAGCCTCACCCATGAAATCCAAATACCCAGCCCTCGGGAGTTTACATGTAAGAAGTTCCCAGGGAACTGTTTTCGCACATTTACATTTGAGAACCTCTGACACTGAGAATTCGAACAAAGAGGGAAATAACTCTATGAACAACTGAATTGACATCACATTCTGAGGGAAGTAAGGGAAGAGTAAATCCAAAGTCATGCTGTCTATGAAATAATGAAAAAATCTGCTAAGGAACAATAAGCATATTATCTAAAATCAAAACACGATAGTACTAAAAATGGTTAAAAAAAAAAAAAACAAAAAACACAACTCACTGTCCAGTAACATACAGTGCCACGGGAAGGATGTCTCATTTAGAGACTCAGCTGGTTAAGTTAATAGGTAATATGTATTTAGTACTAAGTGCCAGAGACAATAAGCTCTCTCAATGCAGCATCTCGTTTATTCCTCACAAGAACCCAATAAGGTAGGTGTTATTACCCGCAGGTAACACATATACATAGATGAGGGCACTTGCCACAAGGCACTGCTAGTTAAATAGCCAAGAGCCAGAATTCCAACTAAGGTCAATCTCAAAAGCCATTTTTCGCAACGTTAAGCTAGATTGCTTCCCCGAATTGTATTAATCAAATATAATGCATGAAGAGAATGTATTAGATTGCACAGACTTTCAGTTTTCAATTAATAAATCAAGTATTTCCAAGTCAAAGCCTCTTATAACTGTCACTGAAATGTTCTAGGTCTGTTTAACAGCTGGGTCTCGTTGGATAGAGCAATTATTAATTTAGGCTGTCTCAAGCTGGCCCGCTTAATATGATTTTTTTCAATCCAAGTTTAACAGTGTCACATAGCTGCAGGCCCACGACAGGACTGGGCCTTTTAATTACCTCATTCGACTGCCCTTACTGATGGATGACAGTGATAGTCACATCTGGCCCCTCTGTTTCCACAGAACTCTCCTGTGGAGTCCAGGGTAACAGGAGACAGAATGATTGCTTGGGCTCTGTTCCCACCATCCCAGATCCTCAGTCACCCCTGGATCCCCAGCATCGGACAGGAACCACAACGCTATATATGAGCTTGAGGTGGCACCGGGCGCCCCAAGCCTTCCTGCTGAGCTCACACATGACAGGGCACGGCTGCCCCCGCTGCCCGCTGGCCCTGGAGGGACCCCTCCCTGCCCTGGAGCCCGCTGGAGCCGCCTCAGAGGCTGTGAGGCCACGGCAGCAGCTTCCAAGAGGAATAACCTCATTTCATCAGGACACGCCTGAGAGGCCTTCCCCTCACACAGACCAGCATCTGTGGGCCCAGGTGCGCACACAGCTATGCTTTCAGCACAGTGGAGAAGAGAATCATTCCAAGTAACTCGTTTACTCCAGGCATGGTGAGAAACAAAGTTCCATATGAACGAGGGCAGTTCAACATCACTGCAGGAAGAGGATAAGGAGCTAGCAGAAAACAGAGGACAGCATTTGGGAGCCTTCAGTGATTGCAGAGGTTGGGTCAATAATGTAGAGAATGCATTTTAAAAAGCAAATTGTTGAAATGCATAAATACAAATATGAAAGGGAGAGACCAAAATATGACCCACTACAGTTTTCGGTAGGGTTCACCCCAGAGCTGGAGTCTAGTGTAGAGCTCCATGACTCAACGGAAAACTATAAACGATTTAGCAAAGAACCCCCAGATTTGAAAAATAAAATCTCAAATTTCCAGGGCCAAGATGGCATCCTAATTGCCTCCTTCTTCCAATTTCCCACTGAAAGGGGAATGACCTGATAAAGGAAATTTTACAGCATTATTGGAAACCAGACATAAAACGTCACGGTATTTGTCTTCTGGAGGTGACATAGATGACAGCAGAGTGATGAAGGGCACCAACCTGCTAGGCACCCAAAAATGCAACAGGAAGTCTGCCAGACGAGCAAGTAGGGCACTTGTCTCTACCCTCTTGCCACCCCGAGCCCCACCCCCCATCTCCCAGACAAGAGATGCGTGGAGAAGGACGGATATAAGTGACAGTTAAGTGACAGGCTGCTCCGTCCACTCCTCGCTGGCGACGGAAACACCGGCAGAAGGGACGAGTGTAAACCTCCTCTACACTCAGCACCCAATTATAGCTCATTAACACTCATTAACGGTGATCATTTGAAGATGGTACGCAACTGCTCTTAAAATCTTCAGTCACTAGTTTCACTGGGCATGAAAGTCAAAAACATCCCTGGCTAGTGGGAGCCCCACTGGGCTCTAAAGGGGTCCCAGCCCACCGCACCCACAGACACACAAAGAGCAAGCGGGAGACTCACAGGTGTGCCTGCTCCCAGCCTCTCAAAACTTCCATCTTTTCTTCTCTAGTCCCCAAAAAACTTCCATCCATCAGCCTAAGTCAATAGGCCATGAATTATTGAGCTCACAGGATATAGATCATGAATATATATGTGTGTGTGTTTGGAAGATGAGATTCTAAAACAAATGGGCCACATATATACAATGGAATATTACACAGCCATAAAAAGAAATGAAATTGAGTTATTTGTAGTGAGGTGGATGGACCTAGAGTCTGTCATACAGAGTGAAGTAAGTCAGAAAGAGAAAAACAAATACCGTATGCTAACACATATATATGGAATCTAAGAAAAAAAAAAAAAGGTCATGAAGAACCTAGGGGTAAGATGGGAATAAAGACACAGACCTACTAGAGAATGGACTTAAGGATATGGGGAGGGGGAAGGGAAAAGAAAAATAAAATAAAATAAAAAAATAAAACAAATGGGCTCCACAGTGGCTTATACGAAGCCAGCACACATGCATGCCTTTAAGGAAATGGCTGAAACTAGTCTACCCGTGTATATTGTTCAAACATGGTTTTAGCACACAAGAGATGGTGGAAAAATCAGTGTTTCTGGTGGGTTTTTTGCTTCTGTTCTTCCAAGTGCACGTGTATGGAATAATTTGCTGAATGAAACACTGCTGGCTGCTCTCCACAAAATCCAAACGTACGGGCTTTCTTTGAGGTCACGGTTATTGCTAGCTAGCGCCTGTGAGCTGCCATCGGAAAAGAATGGTGTGTCATTATTTTTCCTTGCATCCATCCTTTACTTCAGCACACTCCCCTCAAGGTCTCCACTTCCAACCACCACAGAGAGCCCCAAACTTCTGCCCTAATTCCCTCACAGTCTCCAAATAAAGGAGCCAAAATAACCCACAAAACAGAACATCCTAGTTTACAAGATACTTGACAGAAATAATATGACGGAGCCCAGCATGCTCTGTATGCAACTCCGCCCCTCTTGTAACCTTGCTGGGGCCAGGGCAGCACTGAAGCCATCTTTGGCTGCTACTGCCAACCATGCCCTGGTCTCCCGCCAGCCCAGGGCCCCTAACTGACAACCTGGACAAAGATTCCTCTAAGCTGGTGACAAAGCCAATCAGCCTGCTCCACTTCTGGTCTTGTCTGTGGTTCCTCAGCCTGATCACTACGTTCAAAAAAAAAAAAAAAATGGGAGGTGGGGGGTGGCATCTCTCTCTACCTGGGGACTTTCTTCTACTATTATCATCATCCTCAAACATTTATTGATCACCTAAAATGACCAGGACACCATGCTACCCCCTAGTGCCAGGATCAGCAAACTTTTTCTGTAAAGAGCCAGAAAGGAAATATTTTAGGTTTCACAAGTTACATACAGTCTCTGTCATATACTCCTTAAAAAAAAAAAAATCTTGGAAAAGCATAAAAAAATTCTTTTTAAAAATTGTGGTAAAGTACACATAATATAAAATTTGCCATTCTAACCATTTTAAAGTGTACAGTTCAGTGGTATTAAGTACATTCATATTGTTGTTCAACCAACAACACCATCCACCTCCAGAACTCTTTCTAACGAAGCTGAAACTCTCTACCCATTAAACAACTCCCCATTCTCCCCTCCCCCAGCCCCTGGCAACCACCATTCTAATCTGTCTCTATGAAATTAAGTGTTCTAGATACCTCATGGAAGTGGAATCATATAGTATTTGTCTTTTTATGACTGGCTTATTTCACTTAGCATAATGTCCTCAAGGTTCATCCATGATGTAGCATGTACCAGAATTTCCTTCCTTTTTAAAGCTGAGTAATAGTCCATTGTATGTATATATCATGTTTTTGTCTAATCATTCATCTGTAGATGGATGTAAAAACCATTCTTAACATTCAGGATATAGAAAAACAGGCCACAGGCCAGACCTGGCCCACAGGTCGCAGTTGCCAAGCCCTGCTATAGAGGCACCAAAAAACATACAACACAAACCAGAGGTTCTGAAATTTTCTCAGTCTCTGGCACCTTCAGTATATCAGTAATTTTTCACAGCACCCCTAAGCCAAAAGAAATACCCAACCATCCCATCTATTAAGGATTCAAGTCCAAACAACTTACTACATGGTTAGGTCCTAACAACTTAACTCCTGTTGGGCACTCGAACCTCAGAATAAGACTGGACACTGCCAACCTCACACCCTGTTCCATGCGGATTTTCATGTGATACTTGCTTTTAAGCACAGCACCCAACAAAAACTCAGTTTTGCAGAAAGTATGCCCATATTGAAAGGAATGTATATTTAATGCAGAAACTGGCTTATTTCAAGTTAGTTAATTCACGTGGTGTCCAACAGGTGTCACTGTATTTCCCTCATAAATGTAGGCACTTTTCACTGAGTTCTCCCACCAAGAAGCCCAGGGTTCCTTGGCACACTGTTTGGGAACTGCAGATAGAGACTATTCCAGGGGTTTCTGATAGAGGTGGGGAAACAGAGTCAAATACCAAGAATATGCTGAAAAGAGACAGTAGCATATGCTCAGTGTCAAATGACCACTGACAGACACTGAGCTACAGATTCTAGACAAAAGACAGCCTAGAGCCCCAAAGTCAGGGACAGCTGCAGGCAGGAGTGGGATTTAGGCTGCCCCTTGAAGAGAGAGTAAGACCCGACAGGAGAAGAACAAGCGAAGGGAACAGACTAAGTACAGGAGAGGCCCTGACGGAAGAACGAGGCAGGTGGGAGGGGGGCCCTGGAGCAGCGTGCACACTGAGGAGACCTAGGAAATGAGCCACTCAAGGTTTCAGAGGAAGGTGGTGCATTTAAAGATGTGTTTAGAAAACTTAATCCAGCAGCTATGGGTGCAACAACCTGAAGAAAGAAGTCGTAGCAATGAGACCCATGTCGAGGTGTGGTCGAGGTATGTACAGAGGATGACCTACATGGACACTGTTGGGAGAAGAAAGCAAAAGGATCAGACTAAAGAACCTTATGGGAAAAGGCTGGCCTTGTAGCAGGGGGGAGCATGAGAAGAGATTCAAGAATAATCAAGGTTTCTAGACCAGGTTACTAGGGGAAATGATGTCATTCACACAAAGGAATTGTGCAGAGGCTGCGCTCAGGTGGCCCGGAAAGAGAATATGAGTGTTGCTTTTGATATTCTACGTCTGAGGGCATGGCAGGTCACTCAGGCCAAGGGATCCAGCTGGTGGTGGATCAGCAGACCCCAAGCCCTGGGCATGCCCACACGTAGGGCAGGAAAGGAGAGAGGTCAGACAGCCTCTGAAGGAGAACAGGAGAGTCTGGAGGGTGGAGGTCAGAGGGAAAGCAGGCAACTCTGGTCCAGGAGTCAGAAGCCGCAGGTTTGTAAATAAAGCGATTCTTTAAAATCCACCCCCCCCTTTTTTTTTTTTGGCGGTACACGGGCCTCTCACTGTTATGGCCTCTCCCATTGCGGAGCACAGCCTCCGGACGCGCAGGGTCAGCGGCCATGGCTCACGGGCCCAGCCGCTCCGCGGCATGTCCAACATTTTTTTTTTTTTTTTTTCGGTACGCTGGCCTCTCGCTGTTGCGGCCTCTCCCGTTGCGGAGCACAGGCTCCGGACGCAGAGGCTCAGCGGCCGTGGCTCACGGGCCCAGCAGCTCCGCGGCATGTGGGACCTTCCAGGACCGGGGCACGAACCCGTGTCCCCTGCATCGGCAGGCAGACTCTCAACCACTGCGCCACCAGGGAAGCCAAAATCCCAATATTTTAAACAAATGTTTAAAGTGCATTTAATGATGCGGCGAGAGGAACGCTGGCGGTTGTACCCGGGGAGCAGCAGTCTGCTCTCTCAGGTACTTTGGAGGATCTGATGCTTGGTGATCGGGACCATCTCTTCTCCTTGGAACCTTTACTTCCGGCATCCCTACTTTCTCCAGCCCCTTCCCCTCAACCCTTCACTTCTCTTGAACGTCCTTCCTTTCTGATTTTTCAGTTCCCCACCATGCTTCCCAAAATGCCAGTGCACCCATCGACCTAACTTTGTCCCCACCGGACTGCCCCTGAGCCCCTCATCATCGGAAGCCCCCTGCACTGAAACTCCTTGCTACGGACGTAAGAGCTCACCTGCCCCCATCCTCCTGGGCCTCCCCTGCACAGCCACACTCCGGGTGTAGTGTATCCAAACACAGCCTCCGAGCCTTGGCTCCTGCCAGTGCTCTGTCCCCAGATGTCCTTCCCCAGCTGCTCACCTTCACAGCTCAGCACCCAGTCACTCTCCCTAATCACCCACTCCGTGTCACAGCGCACCCCTCACCCACCCGCCCCTGCTGCTTTCTCTGTCACGGCACTTATCTTAGTCCATCTTGTTTGAAGTTTGTGGTTGGCCTGTCCATCTCCTGGGTCCCAGATCACAAGCTCCACGGAGACGAGAGGGGTTTTCAGTCACCTCCATCTCCCCACAGGGTCTGATGACGTGTTTTGCACCCAGCGCACACTCACCAAGTGGTCTCTGAACACACGATTACCCTCTGCCTGCATATGAGATGGCAGACTCTGTCCTGGAGTGAGCACCATAATACCTTTGCATGTGACAGTACACTGCTTTCAGAATGCTCTCATGGAATGGACTTGAGGACACGGGGAGGGGGAAGGGTAAGCTTGGACGAAGTGAGAGAGAGGCATGGACATATATACACTACCAAACATAAAACAGATAGCTAGTGGGAAGCAGCCGCATAGCACAGGGAGATCAGCTCAGTGCTTTGTGACCACCTAGAGGGGTGGGATAGGGAGGGTGGGAGGGAGGGAGATGCAAGAGGGAAGAGATACGGGGACATATGTATATGTATAACTGATTCACTTTGTTGTAAAGCAGAAACTAACACACCATTGTAAAGCAATTACATTCCAATAAAGATGTTAAAAAAAAAAGAATGCTCTCATGTTTGAGGCAAGAGGAGTGTTACTATCCCCACTGTGCAGCAGAGGAAAATGAGACTCAGAGAGGTTAAAAGCTTTGCACAAGGTCACACGGCAGTAGATACAAGAGCCAGGATTAGAACCCAGATCTTCTGACTCATGGTCTAGAACCCTTCCACCACACACCCTGCCTCTGTGTGAATCCGTGTAATGATAAGTTTGACTTGGTGATGGTTACCTGTGCTTGAGATATTGCTCTGCTGTTTATTCATGTCTCGTATGTTGTTGGCATATCTGCCTGTCACATTAAAGTCTAAGTATGTTTTAGGTTCCAGAGGATAAGGATCAATATACCGAGTTAGGCGGTAACTCTGAACTGTACTTTCTTATGTGTTTCTAGAAAACTTTAAGCCGCAATTTACTTAAGCACTAAACCCAAACACGCTCTTACGGTTGCCATCTCTCGCTGCTGATGAACACTCTACAATGCTGAAGTGAGTACAGACGTGTGCTGATGGCTTCCATTTGCCCGTGCATATCCACTCTTCATCTTTTCCACCCTGCTCTGAGCCCCAATTCACCTGTATGCACCAATTTTCTCCACGATTCCCTTGCCACCTGGATTCCATTTGGGTTCACCCAGTGGAGTCCAGCAGGAGATCAGAGGCAGGGAGGAGAGTGAAGTTTGGCTGTTTATTCCCCTGACTCCCTCCCAGATTGACTGTGACCCACGTCTGAGGTTCCTGGCTCTTATCAGGGGGGTCTCTGCATATAGCTCTCGGACCCTTTACGCACAAATTCGGTCTCAGGGTGGTGACCGTGGTAAACCTGCCCAGAATATGGCCACAAATTCTTTGACATTCCTATCATCAAGATGTGGGGTCTATGTCCTCTCCCCTTGAAAGTGGGTGGGCTCTGCAACTACCAGGAACAATAAAACATGGCAGAAGTGACACTGTTTCAGTGCGCAGACTGGCAGCTTCTACCGAGGGATGCCAAGGCAGAACTGTTCTGGGAGACGCAGGCCTCCTCTGAAGGCCTTTCTGACACTGCACAGAAGTCTCGGACACTCTGGCCAACCTCTCCCCGCCTCCCTTCAGCCGGGGTCAGGTTTGCATTGCAGTCTGACAGCTCCCCCAGCCTTCCCCACCTTGCTTCCTATTTTCTCTCTCACAAGCACTTCCTCTAATAAAATCCTTGCATATTTAATCCTACCTTGGCATCCTCTCCTCTGAGGACCCAGACTAATACAACCATCCCAATAAATATTCAGCCTTGAAAACTGAGCTTTGATATTAAACATATAAAGACAGTAGAACTAGCTTTTGCTGAATAAGGGCGGTCCCATGAATCTAAGGTCATAAATCACCAGTCTTATATTGGGTTGGCCAAAAAGTTCATTTGGGTTTTTCCATAACATCTTACAGAAAAACCCGAATGAACTTTTTGGCCAAACCAATGCAATGGGATGTCCGTATGTATGGCTGGATCTAATTCCTAAATGACCTATATTAACACGGTATCATTTTCTTTAATAAGACTTCTACAAAGTATGATTTTCACCTATCTCCAGAAATGTATCCTTCCCCAGATGTCCAAAATAGGTTCTCAATCCCTTGTCCAAAACCTGGAGACCATGTGCATTTGGGAATTCAAACCTTTTCAGGAAGTAATATGTACATCTGCCACAGTTGACATAACAAACCCAGCAGGTCTGGCGCAAAACTCTACAATCAAATACGTAAATACAGCAAGTTCTGTTCTACACATGAACAAGTTCTGTTCTGAGAGCACTTTCATAAGTCCAATTTGTCCGTAAGTCCAACAAAGTTAGCCTAGGTACCCAACTAACACAATCGGCTAATTAGTACTGTACTATAAATAGGTTTATAATACTTTTCACACGAATAATACATAAAAAACAAACACAAAAAATAAAACATTTTTAATTTTACAGTACAGTACCTTGAAAAGTATGCCAGACACGTGAACCAACTTATGTGATTGGACACGCGAACGCACATTTGCATCTTTGAAAATTCGCAGCTTGCAGGTTCGTATGTAGGGGACTTACTGTACTATGTCCTCCACGAAACATACAAACATTAACACAAGTGGGATAAAAATAAACAGCCTGGAGACAGTGCAGGTATGGGTTTGCCACCAAAGGAGTTCAGCAAAGGTTAGACCGCACTGCCATATGAATTATTAAAAACATTCAGTTTTCAGAGCTTTTTGAATGTCTGAGTGTGAATAGGGATTGTGAGCCTATATATCCACACTAAACTATGCAGCCCTTTAAAAAAAAAAAAACCAGATACTCCTTTGCACCAACACAGAAGAATAAACGGCCGTCCCCCAGCGCAGGATGAAGACGGCACCGAGCAGGACCCGTGCAGAGGCGGGGTGATGTTACGCGTCTCCAGAGAGGGGAGAAGAAAGGTGGAGACGATCTTCACTTGTCAAAGCCCCACGCCCACCTTTTACTGCCCTCAACCCTTTGTAACGACTTCCTCTCTGGTTAAGAAATGCTGTGGAAATATTGTTTATGAGTATTGACTGTGATGCAGGAAAATTTTTAAACCTGAATTTATCTATACTATTTATGAGACAGAGAAAGTTCACCCCTGCAAACTGCCTCCGTTGACTGCAGGCAACTAAAATGTTAGACGTAAATTGGGAGCTGAGATGGTCCACAAAGGAAATTTATGTAGGGTATTAAATAAGCCTCAAGGCGAGGGACACTGAATATGAGAAATGTGGACCGGAGCCGCTTCAGTAGCCCTGAGACTTCCGGGTGTCCCTTCCCGGGTCAAAGGTGAGGACACAGGGTGTGTCTGCTCCTACTGGGAGCTCCTCAGAAACACCCAGCCCTGCACTTCCCTCCTCCGCCCTGAGCCCCTGTCCTGCCGCTCACAAGAGGCTCTTCTCTTCATCAGCCACGTAGGGAGCTGAGAGCCAGCGGAGAGGCCGTTCACCTTCCTCCTCTGCCCTGCTTCCTCCTAAACCTCCTCATTCTAAGTGATAAAAACACAAACAATGGAAGATGAAGAGCAGGGAGCGAAATAAATTAGGAAGGAAATATTCTCCCTGGTTGCTAAATAGCCCTGGGAGAAATGGTCTGCAATGGATAAAAGTTAAGGAATCTTATTAGGGATGGGAAATTCAAATCTAGTAATTCCACTTAGTATTTTATTTATTCAGTATTGACTGTTTTTTCCCCCAATAAGCATGTATTAACAACTTCATGATTTTTCAATCTCATATTTTAATTATGGGCATAACTGAGAACAATGTTAGTTAACACAAGTAGGTGCTGTTATTTTTCTCCAGGAACCACTGTCTGGTAATGTACTGAGTGCCAACACTCTGCCCTGCACTTTAACAAACATCATTCCATACTTGTGCTGTTTATTCAACCCCCAGGTCTAAGGGACTGTGCTCAGCACTGGAGATGCCCCAGGAAGCAAAACGGGTGTGAGCCTTACCCTCAAGAAGCAGGCAGAGCACTGTGGAGACGTTACACAAGGTCCTGCACATGGAATGATTTAATTCCACTAGTAGTAAGTGCTATGAAGGAGAAGTACTCGGAGACCAGTCAGAGCCTCCTAACAGCTCTCTGAGGTGGATCTCATCCTTGATTGTAGATAAAGAGTTATCATTAATATTTGTAACATTAAGGTATGCTAGTTAAAATAACATAAAATGTCCTGAAGAAATAATAATTACAATTATCACTATTATAATAATGACTTGGGAAATAATTTTATATCAGCCAGTCAATGAGAAAAAGGATGGGAATAAATGAGGAAGAAAGTCTAAATGCGTCAGAGAGTATGTGGATAATTACTGTCAAAGAATTTCCAGGGCACCATTCTATTCCCCCATAAAGGAAAATTCCTCCATGCAGGGGCTTAGAGACCTTCAGACACCCACCCCTCCTCCAGAACAGCAAGGTACTAACAGAAGGACAAGGTAGAAACAAATACAAGGTTTGTACTTTCCAGAGATGTGTCCCATATTTTCCAAGACAAATTTACTTTCAAAGACTTGGTTCCTTGGTTCCCATAAACCAGTGAAATAACCTGGAACCCTCAATATGTTCAAACCACAACCGAGATTACCTCCTGAACCCAGAAGTAACACAAAAATCCTAGTCAGACCAAGTACCCTGTTTGTGTTGCAAAATATTGCTACTGTGCTCAGAAGGCACTAAATGGTAAGAGGTGAACATCTTCCACCAAGACGTGCTGCTCTAAACGAGAACTCCCATCAGCACCACAGCCAGGCTTCAAAGTTGCCATGATCAGGTGTTCTTGGTTTCTATAAAACGTGAGCCCATGGAAATGGAACGTCCAGATATACGAAGGTGGGCGTTCCATCAGAAGGCACATGATACATTGTTCCTTGCTTCTCTCCCTGCCAGGGCTGTCAATGCCAATAACTTGACAAGGATCCTCTGAACTAAGTACTGTATATGTGTCTTTACTTAGTGGGAAAAAAAAAAAAAAAACTCCTTAAAATTAGAATGCTAGGTCCACGATGTCTCCTGATAGCTCACAATAGAAAAGATATCAGTTGATTTATTCTATAAAATGAGAGCGTCATAAGGAATTCAGAGTGATGGCTAATGAGAGAGCCAACATTTTATGGGACCTTCACTTGGCTTCACTTTAATTTTTGCTGTCACAAAGCTGTTATGATACAAAACTATGTTCTTTTAAGTAGATGGCAGCTCCAGGGCACTTGTGCCACCAGTGCCCCTCTCCACGTCCACAGGAAGCCTCACACTCTCTATGACAGACTTCTTAAGCTCAGAGGACAGCTTCACAGAGAGTTCCAAGTAGCCACTACCTATGAACTCAAGTAGACACAAGAGCCAGTCCAGTTGCCAATGCTTGTTTAGACTCCCTTACTTGACATTCACAATATCCCGTTCTATGACATCAAATGGATCCCATCAGACTTCAGCTGTTGCTGTCATTAAGACCTGTAATTGATACTGGTAAGGAATATGGATGGAATGAGAAGGAAAATAAGGCTAAAGTCGCCATCAAGTCAATTACACTGTGTTCGCCTTCCTCAGTTTCCATCAGTTGTACTAGAAACAGGTAAAAGATTACATCAGCCAATCACTGACCTTATGGAGAGCTGGAGCCAAGACTGGTACCAAGAATCCATTGTAAATATAATTGACAAGCTGATTACGAATCAAGGGGTGAGCCACCTAAGAGAGAAACAGTAGTCATGAAAAAGATAAGGAGTGTAATCTTTAGGTCTTCTTAAAATCAAACATTTCTGTGTACATCCTGAATTCAAGAAGGAAATCCAAACTTTGGCCATTTATTCCATGGTTAAAGAAAAACTCAGACTTCAAACCAACATGTAATTTTTCCAGATGGTTTATCCCATTATAAACAGCCTGGACTTTCAAATTTTAAAACGGGTAATTTTAAGTTTCTATCTGAAAAAACAATAATAAATAGACTGATTATGTATAGGGACTCATAAATTAAAGTCGACAAACTGGAAAGTATAATTTTTGCTCCGTAACTTCGTCTATGTCCTATCTCAACCTGTGACTAATTAAAATAATAATAAGAACTGCCAAAATAGACAATTAAAAACATTCATTTTGGTAGCAGAAAAAAAATTCTCATTTTGAAATGCATTTTCTGATAATCATTTATATTGGGGAAGAAAGCATTTAGAAAATTTTTTCATAAAAAAGATACTGTTAAAAAGCAGAAAACATTATCAGAGGTACAACACTTCCTATATTTAATTTTCAAAATATATTTAGCATGGATAAGCCTTACTAATATCTTTTATAATTACAACCATCCCTGGGTGTCTGTAGGGAACTGGTTCCTGGATGCCCACCCCCCACCAGGATACCAAAGTCGGCAGATGTTTAAGTCCCTTATATAAAGTGGCACAGTATTTGCATATAATCTACACCCATCTTCCCATATACTGTAAATCATCTCTAAATTACTGTATAATACCTAATACAATATACAGTTGTAAATACAATGTAAACGCTGTGTAAATAGTTGCTGGTACACAGCGAACTCAAGTTTTGCCCTATGGAACTTTCTGGATTTTTTTCGAAAAATTTTCAGATCCTCTGTTGGTTGAATCCACAGCTGTGGAACCTGCAGATACAGGGGTCAACTGTAATCTCTTCACCTATAACCCCAAACAAAAAATCTTAAAAGTATATGGCTTCAATCTCAAAATATGATACAAAACAGATCATTTCTCTGTTCTTAACCATGCCCGTTAGCTTTCTCCTTCTCTAAAAAAAATAAAAATAGCATCAAACAATAAAGTAAAAAGCAATTTCTAGGGAAGTGAGGCTAGATCTTTAAATTACTGACAGTCTCTCTCTGTGTGTACATTTGGGGAGAAACTAACAGTTCCATCTTTTTTATTTCCACATTCTTCTGCAAGAAAATATTGACAGACTGTAATATTAAAGGAAAAAATAACTTAAGATGTAATCCATTTATCTTATACATAAATAAAATTTCCTTTGCCTTAGCAATAAAAATGAGATGGGAACTAAAGTAGTTTACTTGCATTTTCTTCCAGAAGCTATTTCTTTATTTGGTAGATAAACAGATTATAACTAACATTTTTCACCTTACAATTACCATAAAGAAAATTTGATTTCTTAATAAATCCAAGATTAAGGTAATATTTGTGCTATATAGAAATAAAACATTTTTTGATGAAAACCTACTTACTACACCCTTGAGTATATATAAAATCTGTTTTTTTTATTGAAAACAGTAACAAGAAATCTGAAGGTAAAAATCTAATCAAAAAGCCAATATACTAGAGTTCAGTGGTTATTTGTTCCCCGAAGCAGGCCAATTTCAAACCAAATTTAATCTGTGTTGCTAAGAAGATGCTTAACTTCTTCTAAATTCAACTGGCATAACAACAGTCTTTTATGCAGTAAGCACCATTAAGCAAAATAAACTGTTTTCCTTTGTAGACTCCCAAGAAGACCTTGAAGTAAAAGTGGTATAATTTGGAGTACTTAGAAGCCTAAAAATATCTATTTACTGAGTCAGGCATTGAACTTATCTTTTATGGTTAAGTGGATAATCAAAACAGAATTAACACTTTGTATGACGAAGGTAAAGAAAATCTACTCTTTTTTTCTCAATTGAAACTTCCCAGAAACCTATAAACTAACACTTTTGCTCATTCGAGAACATTCAGTAGGCTTGAAGTAAAGCGTCAGTATTCCATAAACGTTTACTGAAATAAGAAAAGGAATGTTTATCAACTGATCCTTCACAATGCTTGTATCCTGAATGGACCATGACCAAGGGTTCCCTGCCTGCCCCCACCTGAATGACGGCGTCGCAGAACTCAAGGGAGTTCATGAACTGGACCAGAGGAGGGAGAAGGAGCCAGTCGTCCTTCAGAAGGCAGTGCCATTCCTCATCTTTCTCTTCCAGCTTGGTAGGCAGGGAAGAGTAGAGACCACTGAGCCCGGTCGCAAGCACCTGTGTGCGGAAATAAAAAAACGCAATGAACACTTTTCCCCAGGTTCTTCACCTGCAACAAACGGCTCCCAGGTGATGCCACTGCCGCTGGTCCAGACTGTACTTTAGGTGGCGAGGTATTCCAGCATCAGAGGCTGTCAGCTAGGAAGGATTCCACAGCTGGAGGCGGGAGGGAAGGACAACTCCAGCAGTGGGAACAGAAGCACCAGAGGTCTTCAGCTAATACCTACGTGATGCTACAGGTTGTTTATCTCTTATGTGCCAGGCCTCCGCTGGGCAGTGGTGGGGGGGTGAGGGAGACACGTGCAAGATGAAGGAAACATGGCACCCACGGTATGCAGGAGAGGAGCGAACTCAGAAACAATGCGTTCCATTACACGACGCTGAGTGCACACACCGAGATGACCCACACCCCCCGTCGATGGGGACACACCCTGGACTGAGGCGGCCGGGGACAGAAGATCTCACACGAGCCCATGAGCAGCTTTATGAGAAAGATCCCTGCAGGCATGTTAAAGCTCATGACGGACACGTGCGTGTTTCCAGTGTAGAGAGCACTTTCATCTCATCTCCACAAATTAGAGCAAGAAGAAAGAACTGGGGGTCACGGGTCAGTTAGATGTGACGACGATACTTCAAACAGAGCTAAAGCGGGTCAAAACTGAAGCATCAGCAGTGGGAAAAGGGAGTGAAGGAAGGGAAGGATCACATGTAAGGTGGACATGAGGGTGATCTAACTATCATACCTACCTATCCAGTATTAATCCAAAGCTCACAAGGTTGACTTTCTTCCCCTGCTCGGTTTCTAAATGACACTGACAGTGTTTGGGCTCGGTTAGTGACGCTGGGTGAGAACTCCAAACTGTCACTTTATCCAGCTTGGTCATTAAGAAAATGCTGATGCATTAAATTGAGACAGAAATATAGAAGAGGAACACACATGTTGACTGCCTATTAGTTTTATCTTGTGGAGAACAGGACCATGGAAAACAATGAATTTCACAGTACGGGGAAGTGATGCTAGCCAAACAGCACCTTAGGGCTCCTGATCTGGTAGATGTGCAAAGGACGGACAGGAAGTGCCCAGAAAGAAACACAGAAGTGATTTATAAAAGGTGTTGCTCTAGGGTAAACCCTGAGGTTATAAGGAACTCAAATGGGATAGAAACATTCAAGAAAACATTCCATTCTGAGTTAGGCCCAGAAAAGAAACAGCAAAGTATTCACTGATCTCACAGTCCAATAAGAGATGAACAGGCAATTATAACAGTGTAATAAATGCTCAAACTACATAATAGAAAATATGTCACCGTGGATATACAAAACCCAGACTTGGAGTGTTGGGAGCAGGAAATGTTCTTAGAAGAAGTGATGTCGGACTCCCCTAGTGGTGCAGTGGTTAAGAATCCGCCTGCCAATGCAGGGGACACGGGTTCGAGCCCTGGTCCAGGAAGATCCCACATGCTGCAGAGCAACTAAGCCCGCACACCACAACTACTGAAGCCCGTGCACCTACAGCCCATGCTCTGCAACAAGAGAGGCCACCGCAATGAGAAGCCCACACACCGCAACGACAAAGAGCAGTCCCCGCTCACCGCAACTAGAGAAAGCCCACGCCCAGCAATGAAGACCCAATGCAGCCAAAAATAAATAAATTAATTAATTTTTTTAAAAAAAAGAAGTGATGTCCAAGCTGCTGAAGAATGAATAAGAGTTAGCCAGAAAAAGAATGTTGGAAAGAAGAATATTCCAAGCAGAGGATGTATAAAAGCTCAAAGGAGCAAGAAAAGATGGCACCTTCTGGAACTAAGAGAAGTGCAGTATTACTGGAGCATGTAGTTAGAGGTGGGAGGAGCCTGGTGAGGTACGCTGGAGCCAGATCCTGCAGGGTTCTGTAGGACAGAATACAGAGCTGGAGCCCAGTGGAGAGTCCAGCAGACAGTGTGTGGGTCTGATGCCTACAAGAGGAATCTGGACTAGAGATGGAGCCCTGGAGCTGTCCACATGGTGATATGACCCCAAGCTAGACAGACCAGAGAGAGAGGGAAGGGAGGTTTAGACCGTGAGCTATAACAAAATAATCCATAGTGCCTGGTGTCAGACACAGAAAGCCAGAAGGAGGTATAGGGACCTCCCTGGCAGTCCAGCGGTTAAGACTTCTCCTTCCAGTGCAGGGGGTGCAGGTTCGATCCCTGGTCGGGGAGCTAGGATCCCACACGCCTCGGGGCCAAGAAAACCAAAACATAAAGCAGAAGCAATATTGTTAACAAACTGAATAAAGATTTTAAAAATGGTCCACATCAAAAAAAACTCCTTAGGGACTTCCCTGGTGGCACAGTGGTTAAGAATCCGCCAGCCAGTGCGGGGGACACAGGTTCGAGCCCTGGTCCGGGAAGATCCCACATGCTGCGGAGCAACTAAACCCGTGTGCCACAACTACTGAGCCTGCGCTCTAGAGCCCGTGAGCCACAACTACTGAGCCTGAATGCCACAGCTACTGAAACCCGCGCGCCTAGAGCCCGAGCTCCACAACAAGAGAAGCCACCGCAATGAGAAGCTCGCGCACCACAATGAAGAGTAGTCCCTGCTCTCTGCAACTAGAGAAAGCCCGCACCCAGCAACGAAGACCCAACGCAGCCAAAAATAAAATATAAATAAATTTATTTAAATAAAAGGAGGTGCGGATCCCGGCATGCCGAACTTGGAAAAATTACCTACAAACTGTTGCCTCTCCTCCCCCTGTCTTGATCCCAGAGCACCCTCTGGAGCCCCCTGTGTAGCAACTGTCCTCCGTGCATTTATTAATTTATCAGTCCTCTTCTCCATCTCACCTGGCCTGACGTGTTCATTCTTGTCCACACGGCAGATGTGGGTGACTTGCCCAGTCAGGCGCTAGCAGTACTTCCCCTGAGTAACACATCCGTCAACAACAGAGGACGGGCCTGAGGATTGGTCACCTGGAGGTCTCAGTGCAGAGAAACCAGAGGCCGCCCGCCGGGGGGTCGGGGGGGGGGAGTGGGGGAGGGGCGGGATGGGGGAGGTGGGGAGGGAGGCTGTGAGCCCACAGTGGAGTGTGAGGGCAGCAAGAGAAAGACACGAACCGTGTCAACAGGGGAGAAACAGAAAGGTTACATACATTTCTCTGTTCTATTTCCTAGTGACCTTGATTTACTCGTTCATTCACTCACTCATCTAAAAAAAAAAAAAAAAAAATCAGTGAGCACCTTCAGGCCAGGTACTATGTTAAGTACGGGACATACGACAGTAGACAAGACAGTGCACGTATCTCTTTCAAAATCAGGGCATCTCTGGTCCCAGAGGAGAATGTCCCCGATTTAAAAGCATTTAATTCCTTGTCAGCAAACCCAAACAAATCACTTTAATTCCAGTTTTGAATGTGACCCCAAGTGAGCTGTTTGTTATAAATTAGAAACCGCTGGCAAGAGAGAACAGAGACCAAAAGTTCTCCTTGAAGGGAAATCTAATCTTGATGCCACATTTTAAAAATCAATTACATTTGCTAACTCATGCTAAATTAACCACAGAACAAAGGCTTTAATTCTGCATACTCCCAATTCCTTAACCACTTTGAGGCTTTGAAAATGAATTCATAAAGACAGCTTAATTTGTCTGACTAAGAAGCTGGGAATAACTACTCAGTATATCAGTATAATTACAGCAACATTAATTTTCAAATTACATACATCAGTGGCAGTAATTAAAAATAACACATACCTAATATTCACTTTTTTTTTTAAAAGAGTGCTCTGTAAAGGGAATGGCTGAGATGCGAACACGGCCCGCCTGTGCGGGAGGACAGCGCGGTGTGCCCGCTGGACACGCACTCCTGCCATGTGCTCGCCCCTGGAAGCAGAGCCAGAGAATGTTTCTGCAATGGTCTCCAGAGTAACGAAGAAACACAGAAGAAAACAGTCTGCACAATAAAGAGGACTAAACGGGCTTAAGAGCAAGATTCCAAATCTTTACTGCTAAATATTTATCCTTTCCAAGACTTTGCTCAGAGCTCAGATTCCTTCATCCAATCCACATATAATTCTAGAAGACCAACGAGAGGCCAGGCACCGTGTCAGGCCGGTGCTGGGGAAAGAGCATTGAGCGAGTCAGACTGGGTGAGATGGAGAAGACCGCCAATCAACCAATAAATGCAAGAAAGACAATTACTTCAGGAAGAGATGCAGGTGGTGCTGTGGGAACAGGAAGAGGGGAAAGGAGGGGCAACAACAGGTTTGCAGGTAATTCTTCCTAGAGTTTGATGGCACAATCTATTTACTTTCAAGTTTAATCTTTAACTTAAAAATGTAAGAATATATAGACATTCAACAGCGAATTTTTTTTAAATGCTCATCCACTCTTTTAGCCTTTTACTGATCCTGACCCCAAAAAAAGTAACTGTAAAACATTATATTTATTCCCAACAGATTAAGTATTAACTTTTTTTTTTTTTTTTTTTTTTTTGGCCGTGCCTTGCGGCATGTGGGATCTTAGTTCCCCAACCAGGGATCGAACCCGTGCCTCCCTGCGCTGGGAGTACGGAATCTTAAGCACTGGACTGCCAGGGAAGTCCCATAACCTGATATTTTTCATTTATCTTTTCTCAAGAGTCTTAAAAAAACGAATCACCATATAAAACCACAAGGGTGACAGACAATTTAAAAAAGCAAACCACTTCCCTGACAGCAGTATAGCATGGTAATTGTTGAGACCATGGATTTCAGTATCAGACTAACATGGTTTTGAACCTGACTCTGCCATTCACAGGCAGAAAGTCCCTGAAAGTTCAGTTTCTTCCCTGAGCTGCTGCAAGGATTGAAGGAAATCGTGCACGTAAAGAGGTAGGCATGATGGTCTACACACAGCAACGCTTCCGACGGAGGGAAGAGAGATGATGTGCACAGAGCAGTGAGCAATCTGGAAAGGTCCGCCTTTAACTTTAAACAGCTAATAGTACCCAGTTAGTTTCAGCAAAAACAAAAAGATCATAAGCAGATGGCTGTAGTCTGAAGCTATAGCAGCAAAACACCTGGCGGGGACCATATGTGACAACTTGCCGAAATAAAAAGCCTCATAAATTTTAGAGATGGGATAAATAACTTTCTACCTGAGGCTGTGTAACGAAAGGTTGCTTATTTCCATTTGCATTTCCTAATGTACGTATAGGTTGTTTTCGACTTTTGCCAATACGTAACGAGTGACAGGGCTTAATCATCGATACTCGGTTTTAAACAATCAAAAGAAGCTACGGTCATATACTCCTCAACCATTCACTGGCACTAAATAGTTCCCTAGAGTAGCCTCATTCTCTATCTTTTCTTGGGAAAACACAGCTTGAGACAAGAGGCATCAGAACCAGCAGGCTCTTCCTGTCAACCACAGAACAAAAGTTTCCAAAAGTGGTCCAGTTTCCTGAAACAGTCGTTTCTCTTCCCAAAGCCTGATGCTAACACACTCTGACAATCATACTAATTAGAGAAAGCTTTTTGTCAATTGTGGTCCTTAGCTGGATGGTTAATAGAGTATGCTTTTATCTTCAATGTAAAGAGGTCTTTTTTTTTAAAATTATGTTGTCAGTTGTAATTATAGAAAACTGGATACAATGAGATTATGGGATCTATCCTGAGGGGCAACTTAGCACAAGGAAGCTCTGTGTTCCATTCCGGCAAATAAGGTCAGCTTGGAGATGTTTTTCCTCTAATTTTAATGAACTGTACAGTGTTTTAAAACACTTTTTTATGAAAGCAACAACTACTCAGTGAAATCTGCCTACAACTTAGTAAGTGGAAATCTAAACGTTAAAAGCATGCTCCATTCTAGTCCTAATATGTTTAAATGTGTAAAATAGGAAATATTACAAAAATGTAAAACATAATAGAATAGAAAACCATCCACAAGATTTAAGATTTTAATATTTTGCCATAATTTCTTCAGAGTGCTCTTTATTTTTTAAAAAATAAAACATTACAAATAGAGCTAAACCCTACTCCAATACCATTACCATCCCTTCTCCTTCCTTTGCCCCCAAAAGTAACCAGTCCTGAGCTTAGTACCTATTATTCCTGTGCTTGTTTTTATACTTCTTCTGTATTCATAGGTATCCAAAAACCAGTATACACTAAGATTTCGTCTTAAAACTTCATGTAAATTTTATCTAAATATTAACATACTATATGTAACCTTTTGCTACTTACTTTTTTATGTTTCTAGATTTTATGCTTTTTGTTTTTAGATTTATTGGTGTTCACACATGTAGATGCAGTTACATGCTAATAAATGTGAAATGTGATTCATTCATTTTTTTATTAGTTTCAACATAGTAATTTGATATTTTTCTAGATTACACTCCATTCAAAATTATTATAAAATATGGACTATATTCCCTGTGCTGGACATTACATCCTTGTAACTTATTTACGTTATACCTAGTAGTTTGTACCCTTCACCTATTTTGCCCTGACCCCAACCCCTCGCCCCACTGATAACCACGAGTTTGTTCTCTGTATCTGTGAGTCCGTTCCTGTTTTGTCATATTTCTTCATTTGTTTTATTTTTTAGATTCCACATATAAGTGAAGACACGTTTGTCTTTCTCTTATTTATTTCCTAAGCATAATACCCTCCAGGTCCATCCATGCTGTTTCAAATGGCAAAATTTCATTCCTTTTATTTAATTATTTATTTATTTATTATTATTTTTTTTTTTTGCGGTACGCGGGCCTCTCACTGTTGTGGCCTCTCCCG
>NC_041220.1:33624330-33653066 GCF_002837175.3 Physeter macrocephalus | reverse complement strand
GGACCGGGGCACGAACCTGTGTTCCCTGCATCAGCAGGCGGACTCTCAACCATGGACTCTCAATGAGGGCTTCGCCACCAGGGAAGCCCTCATTCCATTTTTACACAAAGAAAACAAAACACTAATTCGAAAAGATACACGCATCCCAATGCTATAGAATATCTTTGTGCATGTACCCTTGTAAACATGTGTAAGATTTCCCTAGGGCAGATATCTAGAAGTGAAGATGCAGGATCACATGGTATGCAAATATTCAATTTCATTAAATATTGCCATATGGCTTTCCTGCGTTATTGTACCAATGTATATTCTCAAGAGTTCTTGTTTTTCCACCCCCTTGACAGCACTTGGTGTTATCAGATGTCTAATGGTTACCCACTCTGATGCCATTACCTGGTGTCTCATTGTGGGTTCATTTGTATTTCCCTGACGCTAGAGAAGATGAGCATATTTTCATATATTTATCAGGTTTGGGGTCTTTTGGGAAACGCCTGTTCGTATCCTTCACCCATGTTTCCTCATTTTCTTATTAATTTGTAGTATTACAAATATTTTTGTATATTTTGGGTACCAACCATTTGTAGTTATGTGTGTTGCAAATATCTTCTCCCAATCTGTGTTTTTGCTTTTTTAAAAATTTATTTATTTATTTATTTGGCTGCTCCGGGTCTTAGTTGAGGCGCACGGGATCTTTGTTGCCACGTGCAGGCTCTTTAGTTGCAGCATGCGGGATCTGGTTCCCAGATCAGGGATCAAACCCAGGTGTGGTTAAGAATCCATGCTTCCAATGCGGAGAGCAGGGGTTCCATCCCTGGTCAGGGAACTAAGATCCCCCATGCCGTGCCATGCAGCCAAAATGAGAAAAAGAGTCACTTGGGGCCTAACTGGGAAACTGGATATTAGATATTATGGAATTATTGTATAATTTTCTTAGTGTAATAATGGTATTGTGATTATGCAGGAGCATGTCCTTATTTGTAGGAGATACATATTAAAATACTTGATGTCTATTATTTAATTTCAAATGGCACAGCAAAACAAATAAAGGTCATAGGTGATAAATATACGGAAGTATGACAAATATTAACAATTTTGAATTTAAGCGGTGTGTACATGGTGTTCATTTTAGTATTCTTCCAAGTTTTCTGTATTTTGCTTTTTTCCATAATAAAAAGTTGTAAAACATAAATTGCATTAACTTTATGGACTGACTTGCAGAAAAGTGTCCTCTACACAATATCTACAAACTGCAGGGCTTTCCATTTACTTCTATCTTTATTTTATGCCCTTCGATAAAGTTGTATAATTTTCCTTGTAAAGGCCTTTTACATATTTGTTAGATTTATTCAAGATAAATTATGATGCTTTTGTGAATGGTACCTTTTTTAAAAAATAAATTTATTTATTTATTTATATCTTTTATTTTTGGCTGCGTTGGGTCTTCATTGCTGTGCTCGGGCTTTCTCTAGTTGCGGCAAGAGGGGGCTATTCTTTGTTGTAGTGCGCGGGCTTCTCATTGCAGTGGCTTCTCTTGTTGAGGAGCACAGGCTCTAGGCGCGTGGGCTTCAGTAGTTGTGGCACTCAGGCTCAGTAGTTGTGGCTCGCGGGCTCTACAGCTCAGGCTCAGTAGTTGTGGCGCAAGGCTTAGCTGCTCCGCAGCATGTGGGATCTTCCCAGATCAGGGCTCGAACCCATGTCCCCTGCATTGGCAGGCAGATTCTTAACCACTGCGCCACCAGGAAAGTCCAATGGTACCTTTTTAAAATTGACCTGTAGATACTGAACAGGTGAACCACGCAAATGTTTTGATGATTTGTTTTAATACCTGCACTCCTTCTTTAATAGCAGAACTACCCAAAACAATTCAAGTAAGCCCAAACTCAAACCTTTGCAGAGCCCCCACACGAAAAAGCCTCATTGTTTGATGAGCTGCTGCCTCCACATCACTGCTCAGATCCAGCTCCTCTCTTACGTTCTCATTCCTATCACTCTTGTTTCTCGACCCCAATGTGTGTCCCTGCTTCCTCCACAACTCCCAAACTTACATAGTTAGATTAAACTCCTGCAAGAATTTTGATCATGCTGTGTTCTTGATCAAATCTCTTCAAGAGCCCTCCAAACTGAATGAATATGGCAAGTGTGGTAGGCAGAATAATGGTCCCCCCAGACCTGTCTATATCCTGGTTCCTTAGCCTGTGAACAAATGAGGTTCCATGGCAAAGGAAAACTAATGTGGCAGATGGAATTAAGGGTGCTAATCAGCTGATCTTTAAATAGAGATGATCTTAAAAATCTTTAAATCCTGGATGATCCAGGTAAACACAATGTCCTTGTGGAAGTGGGAGAGGCAGGCAGAAGAACAAGTCAGAGGGAGACGTGACTACAGAAGGATGGTCAGAGAGACGCAGTACTGCCGACTGTGAAAATGGGGGAGGGGGCCACGAGCTAAGGGGTGTGGGCAGCCTCTAGAAGCTGGAGAAGGCAAGGAAACGGACTCACCACAAGAGCCTCCAGAAAGGAGCACAGCCCTGCCGACATCCTGATTTTAGCCCAGTGAGACCTTCTGGACTTCTAACCTACGGCAAGACACTACTACTGTAAGATAATAATTTGTGTTGTTTAAAGCCGCTAGAGTTTTTGGTAATTTGTTACAGGCACAGTAGAAAACTAATACAGCAACGTATTCCAAACACGCTTAGATTCGGGGTGAGACATTACATTTTTGCCTTAAGATAAAGTCTTTAAAAAGAGTTTATAATTCTGTCGAAGGAGATAAGGAAGGGAGATTTAATATGTTGGCACAGATGAATGGAATCAGTTCTTCACTTTCCATTTGATTCTCAATCTTTGTGCAATTTCTTATTCCGTTGGTCAGAAGCCAGAAGAGAAGAGATACATGGCACCCTGAACTTAACTGAAATTCTATTTTTCAAAATTTTTACTCATTTGTTTCCCCTGAAATAAATATTCACCACACACTAGGGGACTCTGGTTTATTAGTGAAAATAGGACTCAGTAATATAAAGAAGATTACTGCTTTTGAACCTCAAAGCAAAATACAGTATGTTACTCACTAGGATTGCTATTAGCATCTGGGGCAGGTCAGTTCTTTCCTGTGCATAACCGTTCCACAAGCTACTGGACATTAAGCATCCCTGGCCCCTGCACACTAAATGCCAGCTGACCTCCCTCCCAGGCAACCCCATGTCCCCTGACAACCAAACACACCCCACATACATTTCTAAATGCCCTCACCCAGGTCAAGAACTACCTACAGAGTGTTAATTAACAATGAATATGATCTACTTACGGCAACTTGCCTGGCCTGTTCCAATAAAACTCACTAATGGTCTTAACACGCGATTCCAGCAGAATCGGGAATATTTAAGGCAATACGGTTTATAAAGCAACATAATGAGATGATTGGTACAAAGAACAGATAATGGAAATAAAATGGAAATGTTCACTGATTTAGGAAAATAAAAATAGCTGTGGCCCAACATTTGACAAACCAAGAGAAGATACAAATCTATAAATCTGTCATTTAAATAACACCAAAAAATAATCAGAGTCCTAAGACTTCTTAAGAATCTCAGACAGCTCCCAGTATTTTCTAGGACTATGACTGGGCCTGGCTACTCGGGCATCTCCAAAAGACCTTACCCTTCATCTCTCACCAACCAACTATTAAGAAACTATACAGGGACTTCCCTGGTGGTCCAGTGGGTAAGACTCCTCGCTCCCAATGCAGGGGGCCCAGGTTCCATCCCTGGCCAGGGTACTAGATCCCGCAAGAATGCAGCAACTAAGAAGTCCGCATGCCACAACTAAAGATCCCGCGTGCTGCAATGAAGAGCTGGTGCAGCCTAAATAAATAAACATTAAAAAAAAAAAAGAAAAAGAAACTATACAGAGGACTTCTTGCTACTTCAAAGTGTAAATATGTATTCCTTTTTTAAAAAATAAAATCAGTGCTTTGGATCTACAATTTTGGTCATTATCTTGCTGGGAAACAAATTAATTTGTGAAGCCAGCTGTGAGGGGTCTGACCATATGCCATGATTCTTTCGCACAGAATCAACCTGAAAAGCTAAGAATATAAGAAGAGCAGCTTTTACCAGTTGCTCAGGATATGCTCTTAGAAAAAACTAAAACAGCTCGTAACCCAACAGAAATGAACCAAGAAACAGTAACACATATAGTTTCCTCTGTTGGCTTATTTCGAGCTGACACTGCTCAGCCGAATGACATCTCAACTTAAATTCCTCTGCTCCCTCCAAAAGATTTCCTCTAAATATCTTTCCATAGAAGGTGCCAAGGACAGTCTGCTGAAAAGAAAGGAATAAAAAAGTATTTGTCATTAGCCCAGGAGAGGAGAAGAGAAGCGGGTGGAAAATGGGCCAACAAGAAGGACTTACTGGACAAAAGTAGGTGTTCTCCACGATGTGATGGGCCACCATGCTGTTCTCAGCAGAGAGAGACATGATGAAGAGCAAAGCATCCCGGGCCTGCTGGCCTACAGTCCCCTCCCGGTGAATGAAGGGAATCAGAAGAGAGAAGATGAGGAAGTTGGCAGCCCCTTGGTCCTCGCTAGTGTGGAAGAAGAGTTCCAGGATGGATGGATCTTTGGCAAGAATGGAACAGAGCTGATTGAGCAGGACAGCCAGCTTCCCCTCCACAGTGGGGGTGGCTGTTCCTGAACAAGAGCTCAGCAACATCATCAGGGGCTTCAGGATGGGCTTGTGGTGCAGCAGAGGCTGGTGGGACTGGGTGATCAACATCTCATACATCTTTAGCTGCTCCATTTTAGTCTCATCAGTAAATTCCCGTCTCAGACTCCAAAGGAAGAGTTTTTCCATGATGTTCTCAGAGACCACAAATTCCAGGATTGGCCCCATGGCAGCATCCCTGGCTTGCTCTTCAATCAGCAAAAAGAGCATGTGTTCTACATAGTTCTGTACAGCACTGGCCTCATCTGGAGGGATGAACCCATATTTTGCCTGGGTGTTCTTCAAGGGGTCATGCTTCTCTAAGATTTTCACAACCTGAAACCAAATCAAACATGTGTCATCCATCTGATGTTTATCATAACTACAAAAACACACCACTGCTAATTGTACCAAATCTTCATGGAAAATGTAAGAGCCATGACCCCCAACAAGATACATGTGAGCATTCTGTGTCTCCCTCTCATGAGAATAAAATGAAGGGGTTAAACTACAGAAAGAAGATGTCTGAAGTTGTTCATTTATCATAGTGACAAATGTTGGCAACCTAAATGTCAAAGAAAGTAATATGGTTATGTAAATTAAGCTACATGCATTCCTGGGCCTATTATTATGAAGACTATTGAGCAAAATGAAAAATAAAAAACCTGTAAGTGATACGTCAGATGAAAAAATAAGTCACTTGTATATAGTAAGATCCATCATTATCAACTATGTCAAAAACACGCAAGTGAAAAAAGACTGAAAAGAGACATGGAAAAACAGTAATCGCTTTTGTGTTCAAAGTAATGACAAGTTCTTACATTTTTTTCTAAACTGTCAAGAATATAATTCACTTTGTTATAAAGCAGAAACTAAGACACCATTGTAAAGCAATTATACTACAATAAAGATGTTTAAAAAAAAGAAAAAAGAATATAATAGTGCTTTTAGGGACTTCCCTGGTGGTGTAGTGGTTAAGAATCCACCTGCCAATGCAGGGGACACGGGTTCGAGCCCTGGTCCGGGAAGATCTCACATGCCACAGAGCAACAAAGCCCGTGAGCCACAACTACTGAGCCTGTGCTCTACAGCCCGCGTGCCACAACTACTGAGCCCGTGTGCCACAACTACTGAAGCCCACGCGCCTAGAGCCTGTGCTCCACAACAAGAGAAGCCACCGCAATGAGAAGCCCGCGCACAACGAAGAGTAGCCCCCGCTCACCGCAACTAGAGAAAGCCCGCGCACAGCAACGAAGACCCAATGCAGCCAAAAATAAATAGATTAAATAAATTAATTTTAAAAATAATAATAATAATAGTGCTTTTAAATTTTAAAATACACTAAATAAGGAAGACTACCAGTGTTCTCCTACAAATAGAGCTGATTTGGAGATTTCAGGAGCGGAACACAGCTCCTCATATGCCCTTGACAGAATAATAGCCCTCTCTCCTCTACCTGGATTGGCACCCTCTTCAACCAAGCATGCATCATTAGGAAGGATGAAAGGAAACGGATGAACTGATAAACAAGAGACACATACCTAGCAGAATCCCCGAACATACGGCATATGTTGAAATTTTAAGCACAAAGAGTTTGAATTGTGCCTTTTTTTTAAGCCAGAAAAAAATTTTGAGATAACCAATTACAAAATAAAGCCCTAAAGCACAGGGTTTCTATTTGGGGTGATGAAAAAGTTTTGGAGATAGTGGTGATGGTTGCACAACATTGTGGTTGTAGTTAATGCCACTGAATTATACACCTAAAAATGATGAAGATGGCAAACTTTGTTTTATATATATACATACATATATATATTTTACCACCAAAAAAGAAAAAATCTATTAACTGTAAAAAGTAAATAAATCTCATGTGACAGCCCAGGCGTTTCTCTCCTTTACCACTGCTGGCATTTGAACGCTTCCTAACTCTCTCTGCTCATCAATACTTAATTTCTACTTTGGGACCTGAAAATTAAAACAATTTTATATCTCAACCTCCATTTAACTTTATGACTTGGAATTTCTACGATAATATCCATTCAATTTACTTCCTTTAAAGTGTATACACGTTAATTTTTTAAAAATCAAACATTTTATCAACATTTTTAACTTGTTCCGTTTTGCCTTTCTGAACTGCATGTTCTGTGGAATATGTTTAATTTCCGCCATACCCTCCCAGCCCAGTTCTAGGACACGCTGTTACGTGTTCTGGTATTTAGGTTATAGAATTTTTGCAAGTCACTGTGGAAGCTGGCAAAGGTACAAGCCTATGTCAGCATTCATGAGCAATGAGGGAAATTTATTTCTCAGGGAAAAGTCTAAGTTTTTCCCCTGGCAGAAGAAAAAAAAAGGAACCTTTATAGACTAGGCTAGTATATCCTTATGAATGAGTAGATTTCCATAGAATCTGTAATCTCCATCAACTTCCACTATAAAATTAAAAATACTGCTAGGAAAAACATCACCCCAACACCCCTGAGTTGACAATGTCAACGAGGAAGCCCTTGGTTAGCCACTACCCAGGAGGTACACGGCTCAGTGACTGGTGGTCTGGGTCTCCCCACTGGCCATCCCCTCTCCTTGGCTGCGCACGGACTGCAGAGTGCCCCCACCATCTCCCAACCTCCAAGAAGCCCTCCAGGACTCCTCGCAGGCCTGAGGACCTCTCTGGCAGAAATGCTGGGACCTACTGTGCTCCTTTCCCTTGGCTCTGGCCTTGACATCTCACAGCGTGGGGCTGCAGTACCATATTTGTCCAAAAGGGGGCTCCACCTCAACACAGCATGCTCTCCAGCCCCGAAGCCCCAACTTCAAGGTTCCACATTCTGAAGAACAGATTAGCTCTACATGTTACCAGTTCTATAATTTCAAAGTCCACATATTGAGTTTACTTATGAGAGCTATCTATACAGCTAGGCCTCGGGGTAGAAATGTAATTATACCTGTCATGTGTGCTCAGACTGTCTAAACTATCTAAAATTGGGACTGTGCATTATACATTGATAGTGGCACAGCAAATTAGCTCAATCTTTCTGGAAAACAATCTGGCAACATGTAACAGAAGCTATAAAGTCGTTCCTGCCCTTTGACTTGTTAATCTCACTTTGGGGAAAATGCCAAAGGAAACAACACAAAATAATTTGTTTTAAAATGTTCACGCCAATGACATTTTCAGTAATGAAAAATAAAAATATTATTGACCCAAACAGTCAAGAATAAGAGAATTATAATCACGATGTTACATCACTATACACTAAAGCTATTAAAAATAAACACTAAGTGAATCATATCATTACATGCCAATATATAAAAGAAATAATTTAAGTTAAAAACTAAATATATTGATAAACAGATGTATGATTAGAAGTGAGTCTGAAAAGATACAAATGAGATTTTAAGGTTAATTAGTTCTTCTTTCCTGTAAATTGATCTAATTTCATAGTATAAATAAAAACAAAAACAAAGTAATTTTGTACTAATGTCTAAGAAAAGGATCAAAACACAGAGTTAAAAACAATAATTCTCAGAAATTCCGAAGCAATATAAATTTTTACATATGCATATGAATTTATACTACATACATGCCTGTAAATATTTATAAAATATCTAAATGTATATATGTAATGTAGACCAAAACTATTTACATGATCACAAGCTACATTTTTCTCATGAATTAATCTTCACTTATTTATTCGAATGCAGTCCTCTGCAAAAAGACCTACTTTGGTGGGGGTGGGGAGGGCGGTGGCTCTGAAAAACCTAAAAAAGATTTCATTCTGAGATTTTTACACAGAATGTAAACTATTCAGCAGCTTTTAAACTGAAGCATCTCTCTCTCTACCCACTTTATAGAAGTTCTTCTACTCGGCCTTCCGGGTTCATGGGCAGAGAAACATGAAAACAGAGCTGTAATAACCCACCGAGATAGAAGGTTTGTTGATCATTTGGAACAGAGCCCTTTACTCATCCTCATCCCTGGCATGGAGGTTTTCCTGCCTAGAAGATGGGTGTGTTACAACCAGGGCCTGTGAGTCATGGAAAACACAACACTCAGCAAAGCACTGGTTATGCTTGTGTTGCCACTTGTCCTTAACCTCCCTCCTTAGGTGTCAGGACCCTCCCAGGCCACCTCCCTCTCCCTTGCAGGCAGGCACTCCCATGACCTGCTTTTACAAGTGGGCTCTCGGGGCCCACACCCTGGGCCTGGTTCCCATCCTGACAGGGAATGCCTAGGAAACTTTTTGGCTACAGCACACTGGCACTGAAATGCCAAAGGTCTTCTGTTATGATGTCCCAAGTTATGATGCCCAGGTGGTGTCATAGTTCTTTCAGTTGCTGTAGGCTGATTCCTGATGGGACCTCGACTTTTCCTTATTTTTTCCCTTGTGTCCTCTTCTCACAGCACTCCCACCGAAGTCCAATATTCCTGGGCCCCTGATTTCTGCTTGCTGGGATCTACTATGGATCCATGATCTACTATGGATCCATGGCTTCCCCAGGCCTGGACCACTCCTCTGATTACCCTCTGGTCTTATACTCTCAATCTTCCCTCCGATTCCCCAGCTCTGGCTGCTTCTCAGCTATATACTCTCAGGCTCAGGGATTCAGTTCAGGGGAAAAAACACAATTATGGTGGCTGGAGAGATACAAGTAGGAAAATACAGTTTGCAAATATTTCCTTTACTAAGCAAGTTCCTTCGTTAGGCTAAATAGCATTTAACAAACTGATCAACCCCTGATAAACCCCACGCTCATTAAGTATGTAAGCCAGCTGAGATCAGATACAGCACTGTAAATGGTTCACCAATGATAGCTAGGCATTTGTTGATCTTCAAACTTTAACATATATAAGCTGGTGTGTGTGTATATATATATATATATACGGATCGTGAACCTAGATCACATATTGTGACTCTAAAAAGAAAAAAATACACAAAAAATAAAGAAAAAAGAAAAAGAAAAAAATACACAAAAAATCAATAGTGCGAACAATGGTATACAAATTATCATCTGACCAATACAGCTAAATTTTAACCTAACTTCAAAGTCATTTGACCTATAAATATGAGGATCATTGGAGATCAATAAGATGAATAAATAGCATATTTCTTTCATTAAGGAATATCAGCTACTGCTATCCTTAGCTCCAATGATGGTCCTCCATCACTCAGTGATAATGGGCCTGAATTTCAAATATTCACAAATTCTAAATAGGAAGTTCAAATGCTTTCAGAATGAAAGATATACATAAATCACATAATCACACCTCAAGCTAACAAATTATTATTCTTCATGATAAACACAAGTGTTTCTCTGACAGAAGATTAGCTTTCACTCCACATCTATCATTCTATTTCTTATACACATGCATGTATCAGTAGATGACTATTTATGCTACTTTAGTTAGAGCCTAGTTACTTCAAGAAAGTCAAGTGAGTACAACCCATACTTCCAAATCCTTTGGAATGCTAATTTAAAGTGGCACTGTGGAATAAACCAAGTTCCTAAGCAACATTTTCCATCACACAGAAGGACAAGATTTAGTGATCAAGCCAAATTCCACTTAATGTACCAAATTAACTACAACAAAAGTACGTTTCCATCCAGTCCCTGTTTATTACTTAGCAGCTGTGTCTTTCGATTTAGGGTTATTTCTTACACACCTATTCCCATGGGAGACCTTTACGGAGTCATTTCTTCTCATATTAAGATAAAGGCCTAATAATATATGTATACTTGCAGAACTTGGTTAATGTCAGCTCCAATCCTGAACTACAGAGATGTGTCTACATCTGGAATTAAACCTGATAAAGCAGAAACTATACATGCCATACTTCCTTGGGACCAAAGTAGTCTAGTAATTACTCTAACACAGAAACATGGTAGGAGCATCAGTCAATAAAATAACATAGTAACCTCACCCTTAAGTTAGAGAAGCTTTGCGCCATTAACAAGCACACAGAAATGTGCATTTCCAATTGATTTTTTTTCACCTCTGTTCTCCTGGCTTTAAGAGCAGACACCATTTAGTACATAACTAATACTGATTCGGTATGTGAAAGGAGAGGATAGAGAATGAATAGAGCAAGGGCCATGAAGCTTCACAAAGTAAAAATGTGCCATTAAGGATACCTAGTGTGGGACTTCCCTGGTGGCGCAGTGGTTAAGAATCCACCTGCCAATTCAGGGGACAAGCATTTGGTCCCTGATCCAGGAGGATCCCACATGCCGCGGGAGCAACTAAGCCCGTGTGCCACAACTAAGCCTGCGTTCTAGAGCCCGTGTGCCGCAACTACTGAGCCCATGTGCTGCAGCTACTGAAGCCCACGTGCCTAGAGCCCGTGCTCCGCAACAAGAGAAGCCACCGCAATGAGAAGCCCGCACACCGCAACGAAGAGTAGCCCCCGCTCACTGCAACGCAGCAGTGAAAGCCCACGCTCAGCAATGAAGACCCAATACGGCGAAAACAAACAAACAAAAAGCAACAACAACAAAAGAATACCTAGTGTGTGTGTGGTGGCGGGTTAGTTCACATGGCAATATACTTGGGCAGTTCGTTATCTGATGGACCAATGCTTCTTACTTCTTGCTCTCTCTTCCATTCAGAAGAAGCAAAGAAGCAAAGGCAAGAGATAAAAATAACAGTCTACTAGACTATAAACCATTCTTATAGACTACTATAAAAATTAAACATTCTCTCTCTCTCCCCGACCCCCTCCCCTCAAGATCACTGATCATTAAATGCAAGTCTAAGGTTCTTACTGGTAGCAATTTATAGCAAATGTTTTAATATTAGTATATGTTTTCCAAGTCTCCTAGCTCTTCTAAAATTGCATTGACCAGGCGGAGGGATGTTCCAGGCAGAAAAAAAATGTTCTTTTCCTTTCTGTCATCAAAACCTTCTCTTCCCACAGTCAAGCTAACAAAATCTCACTTCCTGGATTTCACAGGCCATTTCCATCCGTAATAGTCCCTTCCCTTGACTTAATTCCTGTGATCAATATTATTCATAATAATGTATTGTATCTCACATTGTCATCCAAATCTCACTTCCTGGATTTCACAGGCCATTTCCATCCGTAATAGTCCCTTCCCTTAATTCCTGTGATCAATATTATTCATTTTATAATAATGTATCTCACATTGTCATCCAAACTAGCTTATACATTCTTTAAAAGCCCAAAGGAAGGCTTATACATTTCTGCGTCCCACCTGTGACACCCACAGTGAGGTAGCTTAAGTTTGGACTCAGTAAATTTCCATTTAACAATACAGTCGGTCCTCCATATCCACAGGTTCTGCACCTGCAGATTCAACCAATCATGGATCGAAAATATTTGGAAAAAAATTTCAAAAAGTTCCAAAGAGCACAACTTGAATTAACTGCACACTGGCAACTATTTACATAGCACTTACATCGTATTTACACTATTCACATAGTATTTACACTGTATTAGATATTATAAAAGTAATCTAGAGATGATTTGGAGGATGTGCAGATGTGCGTAGGTTATATGGAAATATCATTTTATATAAGGGACTTGAGCATCCACAGATTTTGGTATCTGCTGGTGTCCTGGAACCCATCCCTCACAGATACCAAGGGATGACTGTAATCACATTGACATCGACATGAATTTCTTCTACCAGTATTTTTATTCATAAAGGTAACAGTAAGGCCCTCAAGAGCCTTTGGAACTAGAGAGAGACTGAGGGCATTTTCCAGATTTATTTAAAAGGAAAAATTAAGACTAAAGGGGTAAGAAACTTGGACAAAGTTAAAGAAATGGCTGAATCGATAATGAGACCAAGAGTGTACCCACTTTACGAAAGGAAGTGTTTAATAAACTAAACCCCGATCCCTCTGACAAAGTAATCCTTACCCTCAACTCAATATTTTTCTGCATTAAACAGAGGGTGGTATGCGTCAGCACTAAAGTACAATGCCAAAGGTAATTACTCTAATTATCTGGAAAATTCCTGAATTACTTTCTTCCCATTGCTAAAGCAGATGTGCCCTTAATATCCAGAGCAAACCCATTAAGACTATAACAGTAAAAAGTCAGAGAAGGGGAAATGCATAAAAAAATCTTGGAAGCTTTACACTGGATAGTGACAAGAAGCCACAAAGTGTAAATGACCCAGAAGCAGAACTGATTTTGTTTTTGATCTAAACTGTGTCCCCTTATAATTGCTGTGATTACAGGCTCAATGCTTTAATCCATGGGCTGTTTCCAGCCACAGGAAGGAACTGGGTAGTCATTAAAAAACTGTCACATAAATAGCCACTTACCAGCTCACCTGGGGAGTGTAATGTTGTACAAGTAGTAAAGAATGCCAATTTTATTTATTTCACTACTTGTAAACTCCCTGAGGAAAGGGGCGATCTGGTAAGTTTCCTGACCATTCAACCCTTAATTATCCATACAAGCAGATCAGAGAAGAGTCACAGAGAAGTCAAAATGAATAATCAAAAAAACTTATAATCAGCTTTGTAATGAATTCAGATACTTTCAGGAACCTTCTTTCCTTAAATGAATAGGGACCACCAGCCTGAAAAATGCTAGCGCACAGAGGTCAAATACGCTGGTCTTGGAGTCATGGGACCAAGGTCTCAGTACTTGATTGGAAACTCACTAGTCATATAATCTCAAGCAAGCTATTTAACCTCTATAATTTTCCATTCCCTCATCTGTAAAATAAGGAAGCTAAAACCAACTGCCTTACTGGTTTGCAGAAAAGATTAAATGTAAGGTATTTGAGGTATTCAGCACAGCACTTTGCAAATATTTAATAAATATGTATTTTAGTATTGGTAGTGTTTAAGGACTGAATGGAAATCGGCAGGGAGGAGGGAAAGAGAGAGGATGTACTCATGGTCAAGTGTATTGCAAAGTGAAGGACAAGTCACTTGAAGGCCAACTGCTACTCTTATAAAAATATCTGAGGAACATACATGTCCCCTAATTGCTTTCGTGAAAACCAAGGTTTTTAACCAACTACCTACTCTAGGAATGCAAGTAGAGAAATTTGCTTTTCTTGCTACGTGAAAGGGTTTCCTCCCTATGTTTTCTGGAAGCCCACCTGTCACACAGGTTGGGAACCCTGGTTCAGTGCAATAGAGGCTTCTAGGGCTACCTAACCAGCAGAGAAGGTGGAACTCATACATTACCTGCGCCCAGTGGTTTTTAAATACAATCATGCATGTTTCTGGGTCAACTCCCTGCAAGCTCACAGCCTGCTGGAGTTTGCCTTCTGTCGCAACCGATGACATCATAAGCCTTCATAAACCAAATGCTTCTAAGTCATATTTAATTTTCATGAAAATTTGGTAAGCAGTCACTAACTTTCAAGTATCACAGTAGAAATGCAACTTCTTCACATTTCATTGCCACTTTCGAAACCTGTAATGACAATAACAAAAAATGCATCCCATTACATTCAAATATTAAATAGGACACTGACTTAAGTTAAAATCAAAACACAGACATTCTCAAAGTCCAACACTGAGCAAAATATCAACAAAATAGACGACTTTTTTTTTTTTTTTTTTGCGGTATGCGGGCCTCTCACTGTTGTGGCTTCTCCCGTTGCAGAGCACAGGCTCTGGACGCGCAGGCTCAGCGGCCACGGCTCACGGGCCCAGCCGCTCAGTGGCATATGGGATCTTCCTGGACCGGGGCTCGAACCCATGTCCCCTACATCGGCAGGCAGATTCTTAACCACTGCGCCACCAGGGAAGCCCAAATGTGTTGTGTTCAATAAGACACTGTCCATTACCAACATGGCCCTTTGCCACTGAGACGCATGTTACGCTGCGCCCAACTGGTGTTTTAAAAATCAGGAATGTCTGCCCATGCACGCACAGTATGTGTTCCCAGTCACACACACACACACACACACACACACACCCTCACACACACACACCCTCACACACACACACACACACACACACTCCCTGTGATCCTCCTGCCACTCTCTTGACCTCACTTTAGTTCGCAGGCTAGCCCTTCTAGACGGTATCTCATTGTGCAACCCTGTTTTAAGTGATAAGAGATAAAACAAGTTCTGATTCAACTTCCTTGTTGTCCTAAACACTACATTTCTTTGAAAATGTCAAGATCTCTTATTCAGATGGTGTAATGATAATAACGAAGAAAATCAGAGTGTTTGGGTTTATCCCAGAGGCTGAAAAAGTAGAAGACTCTCTGATATGCCTTCCAGCTCCGGGATTCTCAGATTCTTCTTCGAAGGTATGAAGGGAACATAAATCATGCCAATTGCCTCTAAATCAAAAATAGAAAGATGCTGTCTAAGATCCTTCACATTAGTTCTCAAAGGGACTTCACATGCAGTCTTTTCAGATAGTGAGACCGCAGTACAAACAGGATAAATATCTTAGCCAAGGCCAAAAACTTACAAGTCAGTTTTTTTGTTTTTGTTTTGTTTTGTTTTGTTTTGCGGTAGCCTCTCACCGCTGTGGCCTCTCCCGTTGCGGAGCACAGGCTCCGGACGCGCAGGCTCAGCGGCCATGGCTCACGGGCCCAGCTGCTCTGCGGCACGCTGGATCCTCCCGGACCGGGGCACGAACCCGTGTCCCCTGCATCGGCAGGCGGACTCTCAACCGCTGCGCCACCAGGGAAGCCCTACAAGTCAGTTTTGATGGAGACAGAAATGTCTCTTGACTCCTAGTCCAGGGTTCTTTCTAGAAACTGTATTCTCCTTGCTCCTGGCTATAATCCCTAGCCCTAGTCCCTTAAGGAATCTGTATCTTCTCTGAGAAAAGTACATCTCACTTGGTTGATGCTTATCCAATCATACTCTTAAGGCAGATGCCTGAAAATTCTAAATATGCCATGAATATCGAAACCACAACATCGAGAGAACCTGGGAGAGAAAGCAGAGGGGGAGGCAAGTCCAGCAAGCCACGTTTGGGAAGCAAAAAGCTATTACAGGAGACTCTGTCAAAGAAAACACCACCTAATCACCCAGAGGCCACTCTCTCTCTCATTCCCAGGTTAAAGTGGTAAAGCACTGGCATGTCCCCAGGGCAGTGTGAAAATGAAAGAGATGGCTCCATATTTATGAGCGATGTTTAAGGACCCATTTCCTCAAGCACCAAGGTTTTCAACATATTTCTGCATTTCCTGTTATCAGCCTTTCCTTTTTCCAATTCCAAGCTTTTTACTTAACTCTCAGACAACAGCTAAAAATCCCAAATGAAGAAAACAGAAGGACAATACTAAGCAAAAGGCTGTGAGCAGGCAGGAGAGGCTGCAGGTGCTAGATCGTGTGTTTATGTCATGTGGCATCGCTGGATGTCACCGCTTCTTACCCTCTGCTCTCTTCAGCCTAAGGCATCTGAAGTTGGGAATGGTTAGGGTAAAGCTTGCTGCTCTTGGCACACATGCAGCCTGTTCTTCCCATAAATACATACATGCACATCAACTCGAATTTCATGCCTGAGAGAAAGCTCTAGAAATTGTTTAGCCCCTAACAAGTGATTTTTTTTCCTTTCTTCAAACAAACCACCACCAACAAAAAACACCCAAAGGACTTTTCCCACAGTGGTTGCATGTGGTATGGTTGTTGAGGTTTTTGGTCTTGGGGGGAAGAGATGAGCTATCAAAATACATGTATGTATTATGTATGTACGTATGAACGTATGCTGAGATATTAGGACAGTTTCTATACTTCAAAGACAGAACCGACTATATTATTTCCAAAGACATTACTGAGTGGTCACATTTATATATCTCATTAATATTATATATAAAAATATTTTCCATCAATAAGGAGAGAAAAATTCTATTAAATATTGTTGAAGACAGAGATAACTGACATAAGAATTACCTATATTTTTATTTGCCCTTTTTTGAAAGTATATGATATCTTTTATTTGACTATGAAAAAAGCACAAGCATATGCTTCCATATCACAGAATTATAAAATGTACCATATAATCATAAAAGCCTAGATTCTAGTCATCTAGATCATACCTCTTTCCAATGTAAAAATTCCTTCTACCTCCCTCCCAGACAGACATCTTATCTAATTTCAGACCCTCTCAAAAACTACAATACTTACAAGAGCTGTAAATGGGTCAAAATCACATATTTTTCCTGAACTACCAATGACTATATTTTAATATAGCTCTCTTTCACTATCAGGCTGAACTTATAATGTACACGTTTTGGCATTTAATTATATATTATTTCATACCATCCTTCAATTCTTTTACATATTTAAATATAATATCCTCTAATAATGGACTATAAAAAAATCCTGAAGGGAAAGAAGTAGATGGCCACCTGAAGGGAGACACAGCCAAGGGAACATTTTTATTAAGGGAAAAGTGATCATATTTGTAGGTCTAATGAGAAGGAATCAACGAACATGGAGAATTTGAAGATACCAAAAAAAAAAAAAAAAAGTGGGGGGTGGATTTTGATGGAACAAGAGGAGCAGGAGAAAGGCAAGGTCAAGAGCACAGTTAGGAGAGGCCTAGAGAAAAAAGAGAAGCAAGGCCGAGTCTTTTCACAGTGAGTCACCAAATCCTGAACTTGATGGAAAGGCTCCCTTCCTACCTTTCCTTCTCCTACCCTCCTGATATTCCTCTGGTTGGTTTCTGGAGACAGTCAGAGAGGATAGGTGGATTTAAAGTAGGGAACAAAGCATCAGGGCTAAGAGGTTTTAGCTCAGTTCTCCAAGCATGGAAGTCAGAAAACTTAGGTCCCTATTCAGGGACTTAAGCTTTGACTGGGAGACAGGGCCCAGGACTCTAGCTCCAGCTCTAACCAGCAGGAGACTCTTCGGGGAGTAGTTAGGACTAAACGATTATTTCTTAGGTCTCTCCTAGCTCAAAAGTCATCATTTTACATACTCTTTTGCAACTGTTATACTAATTGGGGAAGGGTAATCAGATAATCATTAAAGGAGGATAATGGCCATGGTACAAAAATCTTTGAAAGAATTCTAGTTGTAAACAGGATCCTACCTGTATTCTTTCATGATTAACGCATATTTCACTTAAGGAACCTAAAGCACAGAAATCAACCATCTCAAATATAATTTGTGTTTGGTTTGTTTTTTTCCTGAGCAACTGCCAGTAGAAAAACTCATTGTTTTAGAATGCACTTCGGAAGGCTCTGAATTGGCTGCTATTAAATACATAAAGAGTCTATTACTGTAAATGTGCTTATCAAGTAAAATTCCATCTAAGGGTGAAGACTCTTCAAATATTGGGAAAACCTGAAGAGACGGGAACCGTGTGCCCTCAACTATAAGTAATAGCACTGGGGGAATTCATTTTGGGTCAGACTACCTCAGACAACCTCTACTTAGAGCCTAATAAAATCCTATTAAGACTAAATCCTCCCTGTTCTCTAATCCTCTGGCCCAGTTTCCTTTTCTCTCTTGCTGTCGTATCACATGGCAATGCTGGGCTGTTGGAAATAAAGCCAGCATCTAATAGCCCCGACTCTCCTGGACCTTGTCCTAAGACTCCCTCAACTTGTTGGCTCATTCATTGTTCACTACCCATCATTTCAGTAAAGTACACCTTGTTTTGTTCCCTCAAGTTGTAGGTCACCAGTTAACACAGAGGGTGTACACAAAGAAAATTCTTGCGACATGTGCATTCCAAATGGTTTCAGGCTTTGATAAATGCATGCCTCAAAATAGTAACCAGATTGCAGAAAACTGTTATTAATGCCATGAAATAATTCCACCATGTTTTACATCTTAATTTCACTAAAACAAGCTGCCAGCCAACTAGGTCATACCCGAGTGCCATGCAAGTGACTGGTAAACAGAATAAATGGAGAAGAAAAATTAAAATTAATATTCAAAACATACCTAAAATTTGTTATGGGACTTAATTTTTAAGGCTGCTTAAGAAACTAAACCCCTAGTGGCAAGGATTTGGAATGTAAAAATTATAGCTTTTGAAAATTGTAGGAAGTGAATGGTGACTGAACAGGAAAGTCTCTTATACACATGGAGTAATTTGTCAAAACGTGAAAACTGGACCACTCTTGGGCAAAGTCTCCCCAACAACCCAATCAATCACTACCATCTTGGTAGTATGCACCGTCCTGTCACATCACTATCTTGTTGAAAGCTATTAAGGGACAACTCATTTACAATATCTGCCATAAAACCCTAAAATTTAGCTAAGGTAAATTCAGAGATAAATTTATCTGACAAATTCTGTGGGACAGTATTTTAAAGCAGAGATTTGAGGTAGATGCTTGGGATCTCTCTCTAAGAACTCTCTCATACTAATGAAGCTCTTCTCAAGAAATGTTCCTGGATAAAAAATATGTAAGTTTTTGACCAACATGTCTTGGTCACTTTCCCTGGAAAAGTAGGTGCCTTTGGAAAGTTATGCTGTTTAGTCTAATACTTGTCTTTGCAGCTCTATCAATCAGAATTAGTTCCCCACTAGCAGCCTTTCAAATGCCATTCTGTGAAAAATTTCAAATATGCAACCTGCACTGTAATTAAGATGATGTGATGATTATCTTTTGGAAGAGCAACACGAAAAAAATCTCCTTTTCGAAAATGTCCTTCATCCATGCATGGTTTAAGACATACTAAGTGTAATGAGTGTAGTAACAATAAAATTCCATATATGTCCACAAATCTCACAAATTGTGGGCATATTTTTCTGGAGAGAGGTGGCTATAGTTTTTAGCCAATTCTAAAAAGGGTCCATGAATTTCTTCCCTTCAAAAATGTTTAAAAGCCACTTTAAAGATGCATTCATTGTAAAACCATGAAGAGTCCCAAAACAGAGACTAATAGCCAGTTCAAATTCTAAAGGTGTTACTGAAGAGACAGCCATGGAGCTTTTGTGACTTCGGTGATACAAAAAGTTCCATTTCAGCAGCTTGGGGGTTGTTCCAGCCTGTGAGTAACCATGATCTTGAGTAACAACCAGGGCAGGCCTCAGTGCCTTACAAATTTCATGGCTGGTTAGATACTTCTACTCCAACTCAAAACACTGCAAGGTGTGGCATCAGAGGTACAAAGTGATTAGCATTTATTATAATGTCAGCAACAGGCTCAAAGAACATGGCCCTATGCCAATTCGGACAAAGCACCTTTCTTCACCAGTCTATGAAATGGGCCACAAGGAGTTTGGGGGCCTTTTGTACACTACAGACATGACAGAAGTGGAGAAAATCACTGGTCCTTGAAGTAGCCAATACAGGTATCTAGGAATTATAGGTGGAATAATATTAGCACTTACGTGGTAACCTAAGACCACAAAGTTCTAATTTCACACTTCTTTACCTTTTATGAACATAAAAATAATGAAAGACTTCCTCACATGTAAATATAATAATATAACAAATGGTATCACTGCTGTACCAGAATTTTAGACTATATTTTCTCATCAAAGAGTAGGCAAAAGATTCTAGAAGTTCATAATAAAAACATACTGGTTTAAAGTAGTTAACCACTCACATATATATTATTGCTATGATCAGTTTATCATCAAGATGTCATATTGATAAAAATAAAAAGCCAAATCTAGAATCACTGAAAACTTTCAGGGGGAAGAATATTTTATCTTGAAATCTCTCCCTCCTCAGTAACAGCTACATGGGCCTCAGTTATATACTATCAGTGTCCAGATTTACACATTTCAAGAGGTGACTTAGGAGAAGTAAAAATGGGTCCATCTCATACACCTAAGGTGAGAACATAAAATGGTGTTCTACCTGCAAAGGGCAATTTGGCAACAGTCTTCAAAACTGAATTTGATCAGCAAAACCACTTGTGTGCATGTATCCTACAAATATACTTTTACCTTACAAAATGACATATTGAAGAGTAGCAACGATTTGACACTTACTGAGCACTTCTCTGTGCCAGATACTATTCTGAAGACATTTCACCATTAACTCATTAAATTTTCTCAGCAATCCTGTGAACTACGTTTCCCTCTTCTACAGATTAGGAAACTGAGGCACAGAGAGGCAAAGGAGCTGGTCTAATCAAGGTCACACAGACATTCTGGGGTCTAACCTAGGCACATTCCCTTAACCACTAGCACCTCTCTAACTACAGAGATATCCTTTGTAGCATTGCTTAGATAGTAAACAATTGGAAAGATCCCAAATATCCATTAGCAACGGTCTAGTTAAATAAATATAGCACTTCTGTATAATGAACTAACTATGTCACAATTTTTAAAAGCAGATCAGCCAAGATGGCAGAGTAGAAAGGCCCTGAGCTCACCTCCTTCCACAATCACATCAAAATCACAACTATTTGCAGAAAAAGACCGAAACCTATCAGAAAAGATCTTTTCCAATTAAAGACATAAAGAAGGAACAACAAGAAGATGGGTAGGAGGGGCAGAGCTGCAATCTGATCAATACCCACAAACTGGAGAATAATTATATTACAGAAATTCTCCCACAGGAGTGAGAGTTACAAGCCCCACGTTGAGCTCTCCTGCCCGGGGGGTCCTGCACCAGGAATATGAGCCCCACAGCATTCAGCTTTGAAGGCCAGCAGGGCTTAATTTTGGGAGTCCCAAAGGACAGGGAAAGAGACATTTCACTCGTAAAGGGAGTACACAAAATCTCACAAGCACTGGGACCCAGTGTAAAAGCAGTAATTTGATAAGAGGCTGAGCCAGACCTACCTGCTGGTCTTGGACAGTCTCCCAAAAGTGGCAAGGGGCAACTGCAGCTCACCCTGGGGACACAGACACGGGCGGCAGCCATTCTTGGGAGCCCCTTCTACCACGTGGACACTGGTTTTGGTGGGCACCATTGTAATGTCCTCTCTCTAGCACATTAGCACCAAGACCTGGCGCCAATCAACAGCCTACAGGCACGAGCACTGGGAGGCCTCAGGCCAAGCAACTAAGTGGGTGGAGACACAGCCCCACCCATTGGCAGACAGGATGCCTAAAGACTCCCTGAGCCCACAGCCACCTCTAGACACACCTCTAGAAACAGCCCTGCACACTAGAGGGCCAAGACTCAATTCCACCCACCAGGTGGCAGACACCAGACACAAGAAAACCACAATCCTGCAGCCTGCAGACCCAGGCTGGCCAGACCCACCTGTGACCATCTGGGCCCCGGCCCTGCCCACCTGCAGACCAACACAAGCTTCGTGACACCCCAGACCCTATACCCAACTTTGGCAGGAACCACACCCTCACCACGAGCAACCTGACACCAGCTCTGGGATTCCTGGGCCCTGCAACCAAACTCCAGGACCTGGCTCTGCCTGCCAGTAGTCCGGCACTAACCCCAGGACCTGGCTTCACCCATCAGTGGGTAGGAAACAGCCCTGAAGTCTTCTGGACCCTGACTCTGCTCGCCAGTGAGCCAGCACTAGCCCTGGGGCCCCCTGGGGTTCTGTAGTCAGCTACCTCTTAAACAGAGCTCACCAAGTAGAAGCCAGCAGCCTCCACAAAAGGCAGGGCCTGGCAACCAACTGGGACAGGGGCCAATCAAGCCCACCAGACTGCCCACATAGTCAACCTGCCACAAGAGAAGGACCCATGCAGCCCTCATGGGGGGAACCCCTAGAGCATACAGCTTGGGTGATGAGAGGGGCATGCACTGCTGGGATGCACAGGGCATCTCCTACAGAGGGCTCTTTATCCAAGGTCGAGAAATGTAACAAACCTACCACATACATAAAAATACAAAGAGTAACTTAGACAAAATGAGGAGACAGAGAAATATGTTCCAGATGAAGAAACAAGATAAAACCCCAGAAGAAGAACTAAGTGAAGTCAAAATAGGCAATCTTCCCAAGAAAGACCTCAGGGTAATGATCATAAAGATGGTCAAACAACTCAGAAGAAGAATGGATGCACAGAGTGAGAAGTTAGAAGTTTTTAATAAAGAGTTAGAAAATATAAAGAATAACCAGACAGAGACAAAAAATATAATAACTGAAATGAAAAATACACTAGAAGGATTCAACAGGAGACTAAATGATGCAGAGGAACAAATCAGTGAGATGGAAGACAGAGCAGTTGGAAATCACTGCTGCTGAACAGAAAAATGAATAAAGAATGAAAAGAAGTGAGGACAATTTAAGAGAACTCTGGGACAACATCAAGTGCAATAATATTCACATTATAGTGGTCCCAGAAGGAGAAAAGAGAGAGAAAAGGGTTGAGAACACATGTGAAGACAGAATAGCTGAAAATTTCTGTAACACTGGAAAGGAAGTAATCACCCAAGTCCAGGAAGCACAGAGTCCCATACAGGATTAACCCAAAGAGGAACACATCAAGACACACAGTAATTAAAACAAGAAAATGATAAGGGAGAACAGTAAAAGCAGCAAAGCAAAAAGCAACAAATAACATACAAAGGTTATAGCTGATTTTTCAACAGAAACTCTGCAGGCCAGAAGGGATGGCACGATCTATTCAAAGGGATGAAAGCGGAAAATCTACAACCAAGAATACCCTACCCAGCAAGGCTCCCATTCAGATCTGAGGGAGAAATCAAAAGCTTTGCAGACAAGCAAAAGTTAAAAGAGTTCAGCACCACCAAACTAGCTTTACAACAAATGTTAAAGAAACTTCGCTAGGTGAAAAAGAAAAGGCTACAACTAGAAACAAGAAAATTATGAAATGAAAAAGCTCATCAGTAAAGGCAAACATACAGTAAAGGCAGGAAATCATCCACACACAAAGCTAGTAGGAAGGTTAAGGGACAAAAGTAGTAAAATAATCTATATCCACAATAAGCAGTTAAGAGATACTCAAAACAATTAGATGTAAAATATGATATCAGAAATAGTAATCATGATGGGAGGAGAATACAAATGCAGGCGTTTAAAAATGCATTTGAAATTAAGATTTCAATTTAATTAAAATTTAAAACAGTCACATATATAGAGAGATTTCTATATAAAAACCACATGGTAACAACAAACCAAAAATCTCTAATAGATATACACACAGAATAGAAAAAGGAATCCAACATGACACTAAAGACAGTCATCAAATCACAAGAGAAGAGATGAAAAGAAGAAGAAAGGGGGGGCGGAGGAAGATGTACAAAACAAAACCAAAACAATTAACAAAATGGCAACAAGAACAAACATATTGAAAATTACCATAAATGTAAATGAACTAAATGCTCCAATCAAAATAGTGGCTGAATGGATAAAAAAACAAGACCCCTATATATGCTGCCTACAGGAGACTCACTTCAGATCTAAAGACACATGCAGACTGAAAGTGAGAGGATAGAAAAAAGATATTCCATACAAATGGAAATCAAAAGAAAGCCAAGTAGCCATACTTACATCAGACAAAACAGACTTTAACATAAAGACTGTAATAAGAGACAAAGAAAGACACTACATAATGCTCAAGGGATCAATCCAAGAAGAAGATATAAAAATGTGAATATACACGCAACCAAACTCAATATATAAGGCAAATATTAACAGACATAAAAGGAGAAATTGACAGTAACACAATAATAGTAGGGGACTTTAACATGCCACTTACATCAATGGAAAGATCATCCAGACAGAAAATCAGTAAGGAAACACTGGCCTTAAATGACACATTAATTGACATATATATATATATATATATATATAAAACTATTCTATCCGAAAGCAGAAGAATACACATTCTTTTCAAGTGCACATGAAAAACTCTCCAGGATACATCACATGCTAGGCACAAAACAAGTCTCAATAAATTTAAAACTGAAATCATATCAAGCATCTTTTCTGACCAGAACACTAAGAGACTAGAAATCAACTACAAGAAAAATACTGCAGAAAACATAAACACATGAAGGCTAAACAATATGCTACTAAACAATGAATAAATCACTGAGGAAATCAAAAAATACCTAGAGGCAAATTAAAATGAAAACACAACAATCTAAAACCTTTGGGACATAGCAAAAGCAGTTCTAAGAGGGAAGTTTACAGTGATACAAGCTTACCTCAGGAAACAAGAAAAATCTCAAACAACATAACCTTACACCTAACAGGACTTGATAAAAAAGAACAAACAAATTCCAAAGTTAGTAGAATGAAAGAAATCATAAAGATCAGAGCAAAAATAAATGAAATAGAAACAAAGAAAACATAGCAAAGATCAATAAAACTAAAAGTTGGTTCATTGAGAAGATAAACAAAATTGATAAACCTTTAGCCAGAATCATCAAGAAAAAAAGGGACAGAACTCAAATCAATAAAATTAGAAATGAAAAAGGAGAAATTACAACTGATACCGCAGAAATACAAAGGTTCATAAGAGACTACTACAAGCAACTGTAAGCCAATGAAATGGATAACCTAGAACAAACGAACAAATTCTTAGAAACATACAATCTCCCAAGACTGAAACAGGAAAGAAGAAAAATATGAACAGACTAATTTACAGTAATGAAACTGAATCAGTCATTTTAAAACTCCCAACAAACAAAAGTCCAGGACCACATGGCTTTACAGGTGAGTTCTACCAAATATTTAGAGAAGAGTTAACACCTCTCCTTCTGAAACTCTTCCAAAAAATTGCAGAGGAACACTTCTGAATTCATTCTATGCGGTACCACCCTGATACCAAAAACAGGCAAAGAATCACACACACAAAAAGGGTTACAGGTTAATATAATTGATGAACACAGATGCAAAAATCCTCAGCAAAATATTAGCACACGAAATCCAACAATACAGTAAGAGGATCATACACCAAAACTAAGTGGGATTTATCCTAGGGATACAAGGATTTTTCAATATCTGCAAATCAATCAACATGATACATTAACAAATTAAAGAATAAAAACCATAAAATCATCTAAACAGATGCAGAAAAAGCTTTTGACAAAATTTAAAATCCATTTATGATAAAAACTCTCCAGAAAGTGGGCTTAGAGGGAACATTCCTCAACATAATAAAAGCCATATATAACAAACCCACAGGTAACATCATACTCAATGGTGAAAGCTGAAAGCATTTCCTCTAAGATCAGGAATAAGACAAGGATGCCCAATCTCACCACTTTTACTCAACATAGTTTTGGAAGTCCTAGCCATAGCAATCAGGGAAGAAAAAGAAATAAAAGGAATCCAAATTGGAAAGGAAACATGTCATATGCAAACTGTCACTGTTTGCATATGACATGATACTATAACCAGAAAATCCTAAAGTTGCCACCAGAAAACTATTAGAGCTCATCAATTTGGTAAAGTTTCAGAATACAAAATTAATATACAGAAATCTGTTGCATTTATATACAATAACAATGAAATACCAGAAAGAGAAAAATTAAGGAAACAATCCCATTTACCATTGCATCAAAAAGAGTAAAATACCTAGTAATAAACCTACCTAAGGAAGTATAAGACCTGTTTTCAGAAAACTATAAGACACTGATGAAAGAAGCTGAAGACAACACTAATAGATGGAAAGATATATCATGTTCTTGGATTGGAAGAATTAATACTGTTAAAATGACCATAGTCAGATTGGTTCAAGATGGCAGACTAGAAGGATGTGTGCTCACTCCCTCTTGCGAGAGCACCAGAATCACAACTGCTGAACAGTCATCAATAGGAAGACACTGGAACTCACCAAAAAGACACCACACATCCAAAAACAAAGGAGAAGCCACAGTGAGATGGTAGGAGGGCGCAATCACAATAAAATCAAATCCCATAACTGCTGGGTGAGTGACTCACAAACTGGAGAACACTTATACCACAGAAGTCCACCCACTGGAGTGAAGGTTCTGAGCCCCACGTCAGGCTACCCAACCAGGGGGTGCAGCAATGGGAGGAGAAATTCCTAGAGAATCAGACTTTGAAGCCTAGCGGGGTTTGATTGCAGGACTTCGACAGGACTGGGGGAAACAGAGACGCAACTCTTGGAGGGCAGCACAAAGTAGTGTGTGCATCAGGACTCAGGAGAAGGAGCAGTGACATGCTAGTGTTGGAGGGTCTCCTGCAGAGGGGGTGTGTGGCTGTGTCTCACCCTGAGGAAGAGGACACTGGCAGCGTAAGTTCTGGGAAGTACTCCTTCGCGTGAGCCCTCTGAGAGTCCACCATTAGCCCCACCAAAGATCCTGGGTAGGCTCTAGTGTTGGCTTGCCTCAGGCCAAACAACCAACAGGGAGGGAACCCAGTCCCACCCATCAGCAGGCAAGCATATTAAAGTTTTACTGAGCTCTGCCAACCAGAGCAACAGCCAGCCATACCCACCACCAGTCCCTCCCATCAGGAAAGTTATACAAGCCTCTTAGATAGCCTCATCCACCAGAAGGCAGATAGCAGAAGCCAGAAGAAGTACAAGCCTGCAGCCTGTGGAACAAAAACCACATTCAATAACTGAAATGAAAACTACACTACAAGGAATCAATAGCAGAATAACTAAGGCAGAAGAATGGGTAAGTGACCTGGAAGACAAAATGGTGGAATTCACTGCTGAAGAACAGAATAAAGAAAAAAGAAAGAAAAGAAATGAAGACAGCCTAAGAGACCTCTGGGACAACATTAAACGTAACAACATTCACATTATAGGGGTCCCAGGAGGAGAAGAGAGAAAGGACCCGAGAAAATATGTGAAGAGATTATAGTTGAAAACTTCCCTAACACGGGAAAGGATATAGCCACCCAAGTCCAGGAAGCACAGAGAGTCCCATACAGGATAAACCCAAGAAGAAACACGCCGAAACACACAGTAATCAAATTGGTAAAAATTAAAGACAAAGAAAAATTAGTAAAAGCAGCAAGGGGAAAAGGACAGACAACATACATGGGAACTCCCATAAGCTTAACAGCGGATTTCTCAGCAGAAACTCTACAAGCCAGAAGGGAGTGGCATGACATATTTAAACTGACGAAAGGGAAAAACCTACAGGCAAGATTACTCTACCCAGCAAGGATTTCATTCAGACTCGATGGAGAAATCAAAAGCTTTACAGACAAGCAAAAGCTAAGAGAATTCAGCACCACCAAACCATCTCTACAACAAATGCTAAAGGAACTTCTCTAAGTGGGAAACACAAGAGAAGAAAAGGACCTACAAAAACAAACCCAAAACACTTAAAAAAATGGTCATAGGAACATACATATCGATAATTATCTTAAACGTGAATGGATTAAATACCCCAACCAAAAGACACAAGCTCGCTGAATGGATGCAAAAACAAGACCCATGTATATGCTGTCTACAAGAGACCCACTTCAGACCTAGGGACACATACAGACTGAAAGTGAGGGAATGGAAAAAGATATTCCATGCAAATGGAAATCAAAAGAAAGCTGGAGTAGCAATACTAATATGAGATAAAATACACTTTAAAATAAAGAATGTTACAACAGACAAGAAGGACACTACATAATGATCAAGGAATCAATCCAAGAAGATATAACAATTATAAATATATATGCACCCAACATAGGAGCACCTCAGTACGTAAGGCAACTGCTAACAGCTCTAAAAGAGGAAATCCACAGTAACACAATAATAGTGGGGGACTTCAACACCTCACTTACACCAATGGACAGATCATACAAAATGAAAATAAATAAGGAAACAGAAGCTTTAAATGACACAATAGACCAGATAGATTTCATTGATATCTATAGGACATTCCATCCAAAAACAGCATATTACACTTTCTTCTCAAGTGCGCATGGAACATTCTCCAGCACAGATCACATCGTGGGTCACAAATCAAGCTTCGGTAAATTTAAGAAAATTGAAATCGTATCAACCATCTTTTCTGACCACAACACGATGAAATTAGAAATGAATTACAGGGAAAAAAAAACATAAAAAACACCAACACATGGAGGCTAGACAATACGTTTACTAAATCACCATGATATCAGTGAAGAAATCAAAGAGGAAATCAATAAATACCTAGAGACAAATGACAATGAAAACACGACAATTCAAAACCTAAGGATTGCAGCAAAAGCATTCTAAGAGGGAAGTTTATAGCAATACAAGCCTACCTCAAGAAACAAGAAAAACCTCAAATAAACAATCTAAAC
>NC_041220.1:33623051-33623775 GCF_002837175.3 Physeter macrocephalus | reverse complement strand
CAAAACCAGACAAAGATACTACAAAAAAAGAAAATTACAGACTAATATCACTGATGAATATAGATGCAAAAATCCTCAACAAAATACTAGCAAACAGAATCCAACAACACATTAAAAGGATCATACGCCATGATCAAGTGGGGTTTATCCCAGGGATGCAAGGATTCTTCAATATATGCAATTCAATCAATGTGATACACCATATTAACAAACTGAAGAAGAAAAACCATATGATCATCTCAATAGATGCAGAAAAAGCTTTTGACAAAATTCAACACCCATTTATGATAAAAATTCTCTGGAAAGTGGGCATAGAAGGAACCTACCTCAACATAATAAAGGTCACATAGGACAAACCTACAGCAAACAACATTCTCAATGGTGAAAAACTGAAAGCCTTTCCTCTCAGATCAGGAAAAAGACAAGGATGTTCACTCTCACCACTGTTATTCAACATAGTTTTGGAAGTCCTACTCACAGCAATCAGAAGAAAAAGGAATACAAGGAATACAAATTGGAAAAGAAGAAGTAAAACTGTCACTGTTTGCAGCTGACATGACACTATACACAGAGAATCCTAAAGATGCCACCAGAAAACTACTAGAGCTAATCAATGAATTTGGTAAAGTTGCAGGATGCAAAATTAATTCACAGAAATCTCTTGCATTCCTATACACTAATGATGAAAAATCTGAAAGAGAAATTAAGGAAACACTCCCATTTA
>NC_041220.1:33612972-33622884 GCF_002837175.3 Physeter macrocephalus | reverse complement strand
TCTTGGATTGGAAGAATCAATATTGTGAAAATGACTATACTACCCAAAGCAATCTACAGATTCAATGCAATCCCTATCAAATTACCAATGGCATTATTTTACAGAACTAGAACAAAATATCTTAAAATTTGTATGGAGAACAAAAGACCCCAAATAGCCAAAGCAGTGTTGAGGGAAAAAAGTGGAGCTGGAGGAAACAGACTCCTTGACTTCAGACTATACTACAAAGCTACAGTAATCAAGACAATATGGTACTGGCACAAAAACAGAGATATAGATCAATGGAACAGGATAGAAAGCCCAGAGATAAACCCACACACCTATGTTCAACTGATCTATGACAAAGGCAGCAAGGATATACAGTGGAGAAAAGACAGTCTCTTCAGTAAGTGGTGCTGGGAAAACTGGACAGCTAGATGTAAAAGAATGAAATTAGAATACTCCCTAACACCATACACAAAAATAAACTCAAAATGGATTCGAGACCTAAATTTAAGACAGGACACTATACAACTCTTCAAGGAAAACATAGGAAGAACACTCTTTGACATAAATCACAGCCAGATCTTTTTTGACCCACCTCCTAGAGTAATGGAAATAAAAACAAAAATAAACAAATGGGACCTACTGAAACTTAAAATCTTTTGCAAAGCAAAGGAAACTACAAACAAGATGAAAAAACATCCCTCAGAATGGGAGAAAATATTTGCAAACAAATCAATGGACAAAGGATTAGTCTCCAAAATATATAAACAGCTCATGCAGCTCAATATTAAAAGAATAAACAACCCAATTAAAAAATGGGCAGAAGACCTAAATAGATATTTCTCCAAAGAAGACATACAGATGGCCAAGAAGCACATGAAAAGTTGGTGGGAATGTAAATGGATACAGCCACTATGGAGAACAGTATGGAGGTTCCTTAAAAAACTAAAAATAAAATTACCATATGACCCAGAAATCCCACTACTGGGCATATCCCCAGAGAAAACCATAATTCAAAAAGACACATGCACCCCAATGTTCACTGCAGCACTATTTACAATAGCCAGGTCATGGAAGCAACCTAAATGCCCATCGACAGACGAATGGATAAAGAAGATGTGGTACCTATATACAGTGGAATATTACTCATCCATAAAAAGGAACGAAATTGGGTCATTTGCAGAGACGTGGATGAATCTAGAGACTGTCATACAGAGTGAAGTAAGTCTGAAAGAGAAAAACTAATATCGTACATTAAAGCATATATGTGGAACCTAGAAAAATGGTACAGATGAACTGGTTTGCTGGGCAGAAATTGAGACACAGATGTAGAGAGCAAACGTATGGACACCAAGGGGAGAAAGCGGTGGGGCGTTGGGGGTAGGGGTGGTGTGATGAATTGGGAGATTGGGATTGACATATATACACTAATATGTATACAATGGATAACTAATAAGAACCTGTTGTATAAAAAAATAAATTTAAAAAAATTCAAAAAATTGACCATAGTACTTAAGGCAATCTACAGATTCAATGCAATCCCTATCAAAATACCAGCAGCATTTTTCACAGAACTAGAACAAATAATTTTAAAATTTTTGTGGAAATACAAAAGATCCCGAATAGCCAAAACAATCTTGAGAAAGAAGAATGGATCTGGAGGAATCACACTCCCTGACTTCAAAACTATACTACAAAACTACAATAATCAAAACAGTACATGTACTGGCACAAAAACAGACACATAGATCAATGAAACAGGATAGAAAGCCCAGAAATAACCCATGCACTTATGGTCAATGAATCTACGACAAAGTAGGCAAGAATACAGTCTCTTCAATAAGTGGTGCTGGGAACACTGGACAGCTACATATAAAAGAATGAAATTAGAACATTCTCTAATACCATATACAAAAATAAACTCAAAGTGGATTATAGACCTAAATGTAAGACTGGAAACCATAAAACTCCTAGAGGAAATCATAGGCAGAACACTCTTTGACATAAACCGTAGCAATATTTTTGGGGATCTGTCTCCTAAAGCAAAGGAAATAAAAGCAAAAATAAACAAATGAGACCTAATTAAGCTTAAAAGCTTTTGCACAGCAAAGAACACCAGCAACAAAATGAAAAGACAACCTACTGAATGAGAGAAAACATGTGCAAATGTTATGACCAATAAGGGGTTAATATCCAAAATATATAAACAGCTCATACAACTCAACAACTAAAAAACTGCCAAAGTAGGGAAGCAACCTCAGTGTCCATCAACATGTGAATGGATAGAGAAGATGTGGTATGTATATACAATGGAATACTACTCAGCCATTAAAAAGAATGAAATTTTGCCATTTGCAGCAACATGGATGGACTTGGAAGGTATTATGCTGAGTGAAATAAGTCAGACAGAGAAAGCCTAATACTGTATTATATCACTTATATGTGGAATCTAAAAAAAATACTCCAAACTAATGAATGTAACAAAAAAGAAGCAGACTCACAGATATAGAGAACAAACTGGCCTAATTTCATTGCCAGTAGGGAGAGGAAATCAGGGCAGGGGGCAGGAGGGTGCAATATGGGGTATAGGATTAAGAGGTATAAACTATTAAGTATAAAATAAGCTACAAAGATATATTGTACAACATGGGGAATGTAGCCAATATTTTATAAAAACTATAAATGGAATATAAACTTTTAAAATTGTGGATCACTATATTGTACACCTGCAACTTATATAATGCTGAACATCAAGTATAGTTCAATTTAAAAATTGTTTTAATTTTTTAAAAAAAGGTTGCAGCTCTGAATGTACTGATATGGAAAGGCTACCAAGATATGTACAGAACAGCAAGTATATTATGCCATCATCTGTGTAAGAAAAAAAAAAGGCATGTGTTACTGTATATGCTGGTAAATGCATATCCCTTCTCTGTGAAGATACCCAAGGACTCTGAGGTGGCTGCCTCAGCACAGGGGCACTGGATGGCTGGGACAGGGAGGGAGGGAGACTTGCTTTTCACTGTGTGCCCTTCTTCACTTTTTGAATTTGGTACCATGATTATGTACTACTTAGTGAAAACGTTTTCTAATTAACAAAATAAAAGCAAAAGAACATCCGAACAAAAAGAGAGTACCTAAGTCCAGCTTAAGTGTAGCAATTAAAAACAGTGAACTTGAAGTCTCCAACTCTCTGGGAAAGGAAGAAGCCTGCACAATGATTATATACCTGGTGGATATGAGTAGGGATAAAAGAGTACATTAATGTAATATGCTATTTGAATCAATTACAATGACCACAAAATGTCTGAAAAGTATTAAACAGAAAACACACAAAGGAAACCCAACTCGATTTGTAGCATATAAATTGTTAACTTCCAATGGAATAAGCATGGATGAAAATGACATGTTATGGAAGCGTAAAGAACTCAGCATAAGAATTCTTATTTTTAAGGGCCACTTTTTTTTTTAAATGCTTATTTTAATTATTATTCTGCAATAATCCTCCAAAAGTAGTCAGAGGAACCCTAAGGTTCCACGAGCCCTTTTCCAGGGGTCTGCAAGTTTCTCAATAATTTTTAAGAACCTCTGTTTAAGAAAAACAAAATCAGTCAAAGTAAATATAGCTCACTATGAAGATTTCTCATACCCAAGAAACCTTCAGCACTGCAATTTGCTGTAGTTACACTTGAGCAGTGTCACCACTATTCACTACAGCCTTTTAAAATTATTTGGCTTTTTTATAGGATTTCTTTCTACTTATACAAAGCCTTTCAAACTATCATTTGCCCTGAAAATCAAAGATCATTATGCACCTGTAAATAAGTTGCTTAAACTTTCTCTTTCTCTTTAAAAATGTTGTACTCATTAACGGCAGACCTCACTGTTCTGAAGCCTCATTTTGCCACAAGCATCATTTTGTGGAATGCTGAAGTAGAACCTGGTAAGAGACTGGTTACCCCTGAATGAAGCACTGCTTCACCTCTCTCTCCCTCTCATGCACAGAGTTTCACACATGTCGCGCATGCACACACACATCTAGCTCTGCACACAGATGTAAATGCTAATCATTAGTTGCTACCTTTTCAGAGACTCCACAATAGAAAAGCCATGTGTCATTCGCAATTAACAGAGGATAATGAAGGCTCTAATTTCTGCTTGGGGGTCCAGCATTTCCGCTTACTGGGAATGCCTTTCCAAGAAATACAAGTAAAAACTGCAACACCTTATATTAAGCAGTTCCTCTGTTGCAACAAGGGTGACTTATTGACTGGATGGCTGCCACCCCGTGAGCAGACTTGCCGAGAGGCTGTCCTCATGGAGAGGGAGGCATTAATTTATCTATAGGCCTCCAGAAGCAACTGAGTAGATCGCATCTCTCCCATACTCTGCTCCAACATACATACACGTGCCTCTAGAGTAACTGGCACGGACTTGAATGGTTTCAGGCTATCTATACTTCTTTAAATAAAACTCTTCTCCACTAAATTAACATGGGGGTATATCCATGTATTATGTATGGAGGGGAAAGAAGAGAAAGCAAAAGCAAGAAAAGAAAATCGAAGACAGTGTTTAAATTGAGGTTTCCTTCAGGTAAATTCTGCATTTGGCACTATTTCTCCCTAGAGTTGGTGCTTCCAGTAGAAAACTAGGAGCAAGAAGAGTAGACAAGGGTTCCTACTTTCCCCTGAAAATCATCCTGCACTTTAGAGCTAATTAACCACTTAAAATCAAAGAAGTTGTGAAGAGGGTATGAAAGCAAAAGAGGAAATTTGGTCAGTTCCCTTTTTTTTGCAAGAATAATGTTATATAATATTAATATATATGCATAATAATTCACTCCCATTCTATGCCCTGCAGGATTACCAAAAATTGATAATCTGACTCTATACTATTGGAATAGAACCTATCTGGAGATTAGGTTCTAAAGTCAGTATATAAAGCAAGACATAAAAATACTCAGAATTACTCCTGAACACCCCTTAGCAAGGTGCTTGCTGGAAATCAACATACTTTTTCTCATTAAATTGGAGAAATAGTTGAGTATCCAACAAAGCAGCAGGCATTTGCGGTCGGGTTGTACAAACAATAATGTGTACCTTCGACTGTAAGAATTACTTTCAGCACAGTGTGATAACTCACACCATGAGAGGCAGGTAGAAACTGGGACCAAGCAAGGAACCAGCAGGTATACACAGCTACAGTTCCCCAAGAATAAACTCAGAAGTATCCAAACCTTTTAAATTACTGTCCTCTCTTTCTCTTTCTGATTTTTTTTTTGGGGGGGGAGAGGGTCAAGGATATATACAGTAGATGAAGTTACCACACAACACTAGCGCTTTCTTCAGAATAACTACCCTGGAGGAGCTTCACAAACATTAATTACACAGCAAATCTGCACTAACTTCCAGGTAAATTATATTTCCTGTTTTCATAGAAAAGGAATCTAATATAGGTAAAGCATCCAGGAGACAACTCAAGTAAATTAAAGACAGATTTTTTTTCCATTAAGGAACATAGGTTTCTAAAATATTTTAGATTTACACCCATAAATATAGCATACAAACATTGCCAATTAGCAATTCAGTAATAAACATCATATTCTGGAGAAAGATTTCTCAAAAGTGAGGAAAAGGATGATGATCCAATGGAAACCAAACAAATATGAGGATTTTGGTTTCAGGTGGACCTGGTCATGTAAATATTAGTATTCCTCTCATAAACTGATAGGGAAATTAGTAGCACTAACTTCTGGCTCTGCCATATGAATTGTTCATGTCTAGGTTCTTTCTGTGAGAAATCTTTCTGGGAGAATTTCGAGCTTTAAATCTGACCATATTTAGTTCTAAGGGCTTATAAAAATAGGCTTATTATTATTAAAGCACATTTAGAATATATGTATTTACCTTAGCACCACAGAATCCTCCCCATGTTTATGTATTGATTATTGAGAGAATAAAATGAGTCTCTCTAAAAAGTTTCCACAACATTTTTCTATCAAGTGTTCTGAGAATTTAAGCCCTGAAGTCAGAAAAAAGGTAAAGGACTGCTCTAATGCTAGAATTAAATACTGTATATGATTATATCACAATAACATCTTCTTTGGTCTAACACAATCAGGATTCTATATTTGTTGCCGGCACAAAGCTATAATTGCTCGTTGATTTGATCAAAATTACTAGCTGACTTGAGCAATTCAGTCTGCCTGCCAGCCAGCCTTCAGGGTAATTAGTCAAATCAACGGTGTATCAAAATGACTAATATGCTTGTGAGTCATGGTTAGACTATCTACGACATCATGGCAATGCTTAGATTCAGTTCCAAAAGCTCAGTTCATCTTGTTTAACTCCAGACTATTTTCCTCATAATTTAATTTACTCTGTACAAAGTTCAGAGTGTTTCCTCTCCTTCAGAGGAAAAAGGAAAGTGACAATAAGAACCAAAGTCCAAAATTCAATGAAATCAGATACTCTTGTTTCAAAGAAATAAGAGGAGGAGGAGGAGGGGTGTTTCCTTCTTGTGTGAGGGGAGTAAGGTCAAGGAGAAAGAAAGAAAAACGGATTCTCACCAATCAAACCACCTGTCAGTGCTTCAGATTCCATTAAAGGCCACAATTCTGTTGATTTGATGCCAAACACCTCTAAAATGTTCTTACACTTAAGAAAAGTGTGTTTTTTGAAAGAACAAGGAAAGCAATACATTTAAAGGCTGGAGAAAATTTTCTTCCATTTACTTGGGTCAGTGAAACATCCAACATACAGAGACAAACACCTCACAGAATAAAAGATCAGAGGAGCTACGCTAGCATAAGATCAAAGAACCAGTACCGCTGGGAGAATCAAACAAGTAACTGTCTGAACAGAGCCCCCCTGTGATTTCTCTCCTAAATCTAGCTGATATGACTGAGGTGGGGGAAGACAGAACATGCCAGCCCCAAAAGATGTGATTAAAAATAATTAATTCTAGTTTGGCTCTCTCTCTGGAGAAAGAATCCTTTCAAAGCCATTAAATAGAATAACTACATAATGAAAATTTTTTAAAAAGCAAAATGTTCAAATTATCTACACACTAACTACAACCAAGCATATGAAATTAGCATATGCTCAGCATAACAGCACACCCAGTGTAAACAATGCAGATACATATAGAAATGGTTGCAAAAGTGTCAAAAAGACCTGGATGCATTGAACAGATGCCCTCAGATCTGCTTGGGCTTAAAAAAAAAGCACTCTGTCCATCCCTGTCACATGTACAGTTCAAAGAACAAGTTGTCATTAAAAATTGAGGGGTAGAATTCAGAGCAGAAATATAACATGCCCAGTATAATCTAGCAAAAACTTTCAGCATCCCAAAACCTTTGGTTGCCAGGATCAAAAACATTATGCTGAACACCTACTAAGCCCCTGCCTTAAACCTGTCCTATTCACATCTTTCTGCTCTAAACCTCTTAGTTTAATTATATCTCCCTATGGTGATGTAGTTTCTGCTTTGTGTTGCCGTTATTTCAGAACCAGACTCTGGTCTCCTTGAGGGTAGAGATGGCATCTGATATTATTCACGGGTGATTCAAGATGTGCAGTGCAGAGCATGTGAATAAGATCCAGTGCCGGGCCTCAGGGAATAAGCAGCTCACTGTGGGGTGATGTTTGTCTTGGCAAGTAATGGTAATAGCCACAGTGGCAAGGGGTGCCATCTATTGGGCACTTACTCTGTGCCGGGCACCACATTAAACTATTTAATTCTCACAACGATCCCATGAGGTAGGGACTGTCATACTCATTTTACAGATGAAGAAACTGAAGCTTAGAGAAAAGTGAATAGTGACATTAACAAGAGGCAGAGTCAGGAGGACTGGGAGGACTAGGAAGGAGAGAGGAGGAGTCCACTTGCAGCCGTGGTCAGGAGAGGGAATGAGGAAGGGCTTCACCAAGGATGGGCTCCTTCACTGACATCGTGATAGTATAGGAATATATCTGAAGTGACACGAGGAAGGAAGTCACCTAAGCAAATGAGAAGCGTGGTATGGATTTTAAAAATATGATGTGATTCCCTGCATTCCAGCCCCTAATGAAATATCTCCATTTGCTTATTTGTTTTACCATAACGTCCACAGAACAGTGTCATGGGACTTGTACCTATCACAAATCCAACCTTTAGGGAGGTTAAAAGTTTGGGACGAGGCAAAACGATGGCTTGAAGAAGCTGAAACCACTAGTCAGCTAGTCATGGCTACCACTGCAGTGTATCTAAGAGTCCAGAAAACTTGGGGTTTCAGTCACTGGAGATGCTGTGACATTTCCCTGCTTACACAAGGTCTAGCTACGCAAACAAAGTCCCACTAGTTAGTAATTCTAATGCCTGTTAGAAAGATTAACAAAACTGATGATCCTGCCGGTAAAAAGAAAGAAAAACCACTAAACGTGAGCCATTTAATATATCCAGATTTCATCACTTTAGTTTTAAGAGAGAGGATATGTTAACAGCTACTGAAAGATGCATTACCCAAAATGCTGATTCCAAATACGTTTTGTGTTTTCCTTCTCACATGGTCTATATTGATCAATATTGCAAGGAATAGCTCATAAATTCAGTTGGATATCTATGGTAACTTTCTGTATACAATTTAAATTAGCAAATTAAAACGTAACTGCATGTGTTTTTCCATAATTGTTTATGAAATATAAAACTATGCAATATTTTCAATGAAAATTCAGGTCATTAATCCTTACATGAAATCCCCCCTGTGGATTAGACTCTGCAATTTGGCTCCTGGTTTCATAAAACTTCTGCAGACTGTCCTCATCTTCCCCATGCAGCATGGTCCCAGCCTTTTCCTCGGACAATTATAATACAAAGCACATTCCTCCGTGAGCACTTTAAGGATCTGTGACTTAGCTAGATTTGGGATTTAATACTAGAATAAATCACATCATGAATTAGGTAAATTGTATTTTTAAAGTGGTTCTATTTTTATAGGCTTATGTATCAAACTTTCTTACACACACACACAGAGAAGAGAAAACTGGATTTGCCAACAGATTACATCTTGTACAACTACCCATCTACCTTAAAACCATATTCATCACACAAAGATTATCTGATGAGCTTCTCTCCAGCTTCCCCTATCCTTTTACTGAATTTGAAGAGTTAACGGCACTGTACTGGATGCTGTGACATCCACCAGTCTCTCCAGGATGGAGAGATGTGTTCTCCCAGCTGCTAGGAGGGCCGCTGGCTCTCAGCCCTCTCCAGAAATCGTCCTCTGCTGAAGACAGCCACTTTGCCAAGATTAAACCCTCCCCTTGAAGGCAGCCCACATCCATGCCTGGACTAAGAGAGGGTGCAACTCCCTTGCTCCCAAATCAGGACAGCTCTGTAGGGTGAGCCCAGGCCTGTGTGGAGACTTCACAGCACCCTCCCTCCGCCACCCCTCTCTCTGCCCAGAGCCGCCTCCTTCTCTCCCCACAGGTGTAAGATTCAAAGAGCACACCCCAACAAACTCCTCTATCTCAGAGTCTGTGTCCCAGGAGGACCTGCAGCGCACACCACCACCATCAGTCAACTACAACAAGGACACCTGGACAAAAAGATTTTTACAAAATAAAGATTCTTTAAAATGTTACAAGCCTTCAAACAGAGAACAGACATCACTTTTGATAGGTAAACTAACAAAAACAATACCAAGGCTGCTTCGGTTATTTAAATCAACATTTTCCAATATTCAGCCTTTTACAGTTCTAAATGATTCCCAAACCAATATCAAGAATTAACACAGGGGCTTCCCCGGTGGCGCAGTGGTTGAGAGTCCGCCTGCCGATGCAGGGGACACGGGCTCCTGCCCCGGTCCGGGAAGATCCCACATGCCGCGGAGCGGCTGGGCCCGTGAGCCATGGCCGCTGAGCCTGCGCGTCCGGAGCCTGTGCTCCG
>NC_041220.1:33608146-33612849 GCF_002837175.3 Physeter macrocephalus | reverse complement strand
GGAGCCTGTGCTCCGCAACGGGAGAGGCCACAACAGTGAGAGGCCCGCGTACCGCAAAAAAAAAAAAAAAAAAAAAAAAGAATTAACACAAAAAGTGGCTTTTACTCTAAGTGCTTAGATTACCATTTTAAAAACATTTATCCCTTATGTTAGGCCGGTAGGTAATCTAGGTAATTTTAAATACATACATACATACACACATACCAACAGCCTGAAGAATAAGAAAAATAAATTAACCTAGCTACTAGCTTTTTCATTTCAAAAATAAACCCTTTTGAAAGATTTTTCAAGTTGTCTAATTACAGCAAAAAGAGCAAGGGAGGAGAGAGAAGGAAGGAGAGATTTTTTTCCCCCTCTACTTTAACACATGTTCATCTCCCTTTTAAAAAAAACTATTCTTAAGCTACATGAAAAGAAGGACGTGTGTCCTATTAACTATATTTTGTTTTAAGGGAACTGTGTTTCCAAGAAACTAGCTCATCTATTAACTATCACTCTGATGTTTCCAGAGCAGTTGTCACCATGATACACACAAAGACCACTGGAGCAGGGGTCAGAATTCCTGGGTCCCAATTCCAGTGCTGGCACTGACCACAAATGTGATCTCAGTAAGGTCATGACCACATATTGTGCCATTCGGTGCCAATATCCCCCTAGATCAACGATTAAGGGCTTTGGCTGGTCAGACACGGACACCTGGGTTCAAATCCAACTCCCTTCGCTTACTAGCCATGTGACCTTGGGCAGGAGATTAAGCCTCTCTAAACCTAAAGCCTCATCTGTAACACAGAGATGATCAACACCGTGCCTGCCTCATAGGGCTGCGGGGGAGATTAGATGTGAAACCGCAAGCAGGGCTCAGCACAGTGTCTCTCACTGCAAACACTAATAAAAGTGAGCTATTACTATTAGCTCTTTTTCAGGCTGTGCCTGTCAGAACCCAAGAGCTTTAGGGAAAAGCATTGCTTCAGGCGTTAAAAATAATGAATATTAAAACTCTCTAAGGTGTCAATTCATTGCTTTTATCAGATTTATATTCTAGATTTCCATAGAAGATTTTGTTGGGAGGAAAAAAAAAAGTGTCTAAGAAAGTTCAAAGAACACTGACTAAGTGACCTTGAACTTTAGCTCTTCTTTCTGTGAGTCCACGCTCTGCTCCAACGGGCGGCTTTTCTCTTGAGTGCTGCTATTTTCACGCAAAAGTGGAGAAGTGCCTCCTGTTTCAGCAGCCCTTCCTTCTAATATGTCTCCAGCACTGGGTCTGCAGCTACTTCTTTCTGCCACTTCTCACACAATGTACGATGCGTCCAGTGGCCTTCAGTCCCTTATGACGACACTCCAGGGGACAAGATACAGCCAATCTATGGCACCACTGCACAAAAGCATGTCATGATTATTTTCGCCTGGTTTCTGAGTCAGAATAATCCACTCTAATCAGAACTGCCAACCTAGAGGAAAGAATCTCCACGCAGTTTTCAAACTACAGGAAGAACTGGCAAGGCACGGAGGAGCTGGAGCTGCTGGAGCGGATGCAGAGGGAACCAAAAAGAATGTCTTTGCGATTGTAACCCAAGCCTTCGAATCTCCCCCCACACCCCTGCCACCCGCCACACTCCCCCGGCCCCACACCCCCCCCCTGCTAATGAGGCCTAGTCACGTGGAGAAACAATGTTTAAGTTCTAAAAATAATAGCAAACGGTTTTTGTTTCTGAGATGAAGACTCTGTAATTAAACCTGAGTATTTCCACGGCCCCCTTCTTCAACATATTGTACATGTAGCTCCACCTTCCCAAGGCACCTCCAGATCTATCCATAGTAGGCACCATCTTCAGATTTCCTCCCACTCCTCGGGTCTCGGCTTACATGGCTCCACTACTAGTAAGTCTTCCCAGAAAGACTTGACTTTTTGCCCACAAGACGCTTATAAATTCCGTGAAAGCAAAGTCTACATTTTGTTCATTGCTATATCCCCAGTGCCTTACACGGTATGTGTCACACAGTAGGCCTGTAAGAAATCTTTGTTGAGTGAATTAACTAATGAGTAAGTGAATGAACAAGTAAAAGGGAGGAAGGCGGATTGTGCCAAAAATTTAAGCCCACTTTTACTGTCACTTCCATGATGCTTAAAAAACCATAACTTATCTCTAAAAAATAAACAGGACATGGTTATCTTTTAAAAGTTCCTTTTCTGAGCTTCTCATCCAAAAGCACATCAAATAGCATTAAGACCTTTCCCCAGAGGCGAGAGGCTTTCCAAGCAGGTTTCTTTTTTGGTTACTTTTATGCAAAAATTAGAATCTATCAAGATAATTCTTGTAATGTGTTGATAACATCCTTTGTTCTTTGTTAAGGACAGGGTGATAAAGGGAGGTTATTCTGAGACTTTCTAAGAAAGAAAACATTTTGCCTTGGTAATTTTAGTCAATCTTATTGGCAATAAAGATAAGTATTTAACATGTGTTTCCAGCCTTGAAGCTGCTAACCTTTTTATAGCTAAATCATCACAATATCAAATGAAAAAAAAAAAGATCTGAACTGAAAAACTTCATTGCATTTACTTTTCATCCTGCTATATCGATATACAGAGAGAGTAATACACGCTACCCAGACCTTCCTGGGAAACCAAGTGCTCTCAAGAGAAATGCAAAAAGGGTGAGGGCAGTGAGGACTTCCACACTGCCGAACCTGCAGAACAAAAGCTGCATTAAGATGAAGGCTCCCAGGACCGTTTTCCGGGGCAAGGTGCGGTCAGGCCGAGCCAGCTTCTGTGGGTTACCGCACCGTAGCTTTTCTCCACACCATGGAAGAAGAGAAAGGCCACGCAGCCAGACACTGCAACTACCACACAGCTCATAACCCTTAAGGAAACCTGTTTCCAGGCACAAAGCACTCTAAACAACCTCATGGAGTCTGAGGCCTCTGTCTGTCAGGGAGAGGCCACATTTCAGGTCCCTATCTTCACATCCCTCCCATTTTATCTGAGTTAAACATTGGCACCTGAGAAGCTCTTAGTGGGGAAAGGAGGAATTAAATGGTGACAAAGGTGGACTGCCTGATGAGGTTAATCAGAATCCTTTACCTTAGTCCCAAAGAGTGGCAAGCATTGATTACTTTGTTCTGTGGTCACAAGCACTACCCCCTAATTTGGTCAGCCACGTCAGGGAAGCCAGATGGAGGGATGTTCGATGAATAATTAAGGTAAAAGAAAAACTGTGTGACACAGTGAAAAATCAATGAGTTTGAAAACCAGAAATCTAATACTCATTCTGCTCCTAACCAGTTGTAAGAACTTAGGTTACTTGACCTCTCTGTGTCTCACTTTCTTTACCTTCAAAACACGGGGCTATATTAAATGGACAGTGTCCTCCAGTTCCTAAATCCTAGAGTTCTACAAAGCCCATCACATCCCTACTGAAAAACCAAGTAAATATTCATGGAACACCATGTGCTTGTTACTAAAAGTGCTTTGTGTTCACTGCAACTTGAACCATAACCCTTACCCTAGATCACCTATCACATCAGCAATGACTAATCCAAACATTATTGGTAATAAGAACAGTGAACAAGTAGTCAACAAGGACAGTGAAACATGTGGAGTTTCAATAAAACACTGTTCTATTACAGTGGAAGTAATAGATTGGTGCAATCTTTGAAAGGCAATTTTGCATACAAACCAGAAATCTTTTTTTTAAAGCCATGACAGGGCTTCCCGGGTGGCGCAGTGGTTAAGAATCCACCTGCCAATGCGGGGGACACGGGTTCAAGTCCTGATACAGGAAGATCCCACATGCCGGGGAGCAACTAAGCCCGTGTGCTACAACTGAGCCTGTGCTCTAGAGCCTGAGAGCCACAACAAGTAAAGCCCTCGAGCCTAGAGCCCGTGCTCCACAACAAGAGAAGCCACTGCAATGAGAAGCCCGCGCAACCCAACGAAGACCCAATGCAGCCAAAAGTAAATAAATTAATTTTTTTTTAAAAAAAGCCATGACCTATGACCCATCTAATTGTAGAAATGTTTATTAGTCATTTAAAAATTGGAAGTACAAAGAAGACATACAGATGGCCAAGAAGCACATGAAAAGCTGCTCAACATCACTAATTATTAGAGAAATGCAAATCAAAACTACAATGAGGTATCACCTCACACCAGTTACAATGGGCATCATCAGAAAATCTACAAACAACAAATGCTGGAGAGGGTGTGGAGCAAAGGGAACCCTCTTGCACTGTTGGTGGGAATGTAAATTGATACAGCCACTATGGAGAACAGTATGGAGGTTCCTTCAAAAACTAAAAATAGAATTACCATATGACACAGCAATCCCAGTACTGGGCATATACCCAGAGAAAACCATAATTCAAAAAGACACATGCACCCCAATGTTCATTGCAGCACTATTTACAATAGCCAGGTCATGGAAGCAACCTAAATGCCCATCGACAGACGAATGGATAAAGAAGTTGTGGTACATATATATATACAATGGAATATGACTCAGCTATAAAAAGGAACGAAATTGAGTCATTTGTTGAGATGTGGATGGATCTAGAGACTGTCATACAGAGTGAAGTAAGTCAGAAGGAGAAAAAAATATATCGTATATTAACACATATATGTGGAACCCAGAAAAATGGTACAGATGACCCATTTGCAGGGCAGAAATTGAGACACAGATGTAGAGAACAAACGTATGGACACCAAG
>NC_041220.1:33559385-33607747 GCF_002837175.3 Physeter macrocephalus | reverse complement strand
AGGTTTCTGGTAACTGACTATACTGCTGAACTGAATGAATAAGCATTTTCAGAACTCTAATGGAAAACTGATGAATTCATAAAAGTGCTAACAAAAGATAATAAATAAATAAATAAATAATAAAAATTGGAAGTAAACAATATGTCCACCATAGACAAGTTAACTAAACAATTAAGTTATTTGAACTCATTATAATGGTGACTTAGAATAATATTTAATGACACAGGCAAATGCTTACACTATAATGTGAAGCAAGAAAAGCGGGATACAAAAATTATATACATGGCATGACCATAATTATATATAATATGTATTTATGTCCTATATTGTCATGTGTATATGTATAATATTTATAAATAACACTAGGAGGACAGATAACATGTGAATAGTAGTTATCTCCAGGTGTATTTTATTTCCTTCTTTGATGTTTCCATAGTCCAGATACTCCATTTTCGCATGTAATAACTTTGTAATCAAAGGAATTTTTCGTACATATACAGGACTGAAAAATATAAAACAATGAGGATTTAAGCAATTATGAACTTATTCTGCTGGATACACGCCTTAGGAATTCAGAGAGAGAGGCGTCACTACAAGCTGTGCAGCCGAAGAGATTCCTGGAGGGGGTTCACAAGTAGAATTTAGGTTTATAGAATAGTGCTTAAGAGCACTGATTCTAGAGCTAGATTTCCCAGGTTCAAATCCCAGCCCTGCCACTTACCAATTGTGCGAGTTTAAGCAAGTCACTCAAACTCTCTCAGCCTCAGTTTTCTCATCTATAAGATGGGACTGGTATCAGTTCTTACTTCAAAGAGTTCTTGTGAGGATTAAACAAATTCACGTAAGTAAGAGCTTTAGGACACTGCCTGACACATAGTAAGCATTATACAAGTACTAGCATAATTATTAAAAGGGCATTTTAGACTGCATGAGCATAATACATTAGCAGTTCACCCTTTTGCTGAATTCTTACTATGTGTCAGACACACACACAACTCACACTTCGCACTTCTAGGTAGGAAGGCCCATCATCGTGCCCAATTTATAGATGAGAAATCTGAGGCACAGAGAGGTTAATGGCCCAAGGCAAGTGGCTGAACCAGTACCTGATCCCAAGCTAATCTGACCTCAGCGCCCATGCTCTTAACCATGGCACCATCCTGTAGGGAGCAGTGAACAAGCTTACCTCGGGCAGACAGATGACTACTTCCAAAGGGCACAGGAAACACCATCAACAGAGGGCGTGCAACCGGAAAATGAAGCCAGATAGCGAGTCAAGCTCCATTGCACTGGGCAACTGGGAGAAAGATTTCTGAGCAAAGTGGTTACAGGACAAAAGAGGGATGTAAGGAAATTAGTGCGGCAGATAAACAGGGAATGAAGCACAAGGAGGCTGTTGACAGAGAGAGAGCAGTTATAGACAAAGCAGTGGTGCGCTGGTGAGGGACTGGGCCAGGGGACACCACAGAGAGACAGCAGAGCTGGCAAACCAAAACAACGCTTTGAAGGGAAAATTAAGAGAACTCAGAAACACTGAATACTGGAAGCCAAAAAAGAGAGAAGGGGGCTTCCCTGGTGGCGCAGTGGTTGCGCGTCCGCCTGCCGATGCAGGGGAACCGGGTTCGCGCCCCGGTCTGGGAGGATCCCACGTGCCGCGGAGCGTCTGGGCCCGTGAGCCGTGGCCGCTGAGCCTGCGCGTCCGGAGCCTGTGCTCCGCAACGGGAGAGGCCACAACAGAGAGAGGCCCGCATACCACAAAAAAAAAAAAAAAAAAAAAAAAAAAAGAGAAACATCATATCTCACAACCCACTGAGGGCTGGACAAGAAATGTTTCCTTTTATTTTGATTGCTATAAGTTTTGTGTAATGTTTCGTGCATTTACTTACATATTTGTAAAGCATTAAAAAAAACAAACCTAACCAACAGGAGCACGGTAAAAAGCATCACACAACACTGTACTCTATACAAGCAACGTTGACTGAAAAGGTGTACTGCAGTAAGTGACAAAAGTGATGAGCAAGAAATCATAGAGCATAACATCTTTTGTGTAAAGGAAGTGGCTATTTAGAAAATCAAGATAAGGAGCCCACTAATGGCTAATACCGACAAAGAGCCCAAGTCTGATAACATCTCCCAAGCACAAAGACAGGCTGATTTATCCCTTGTTTTAAAGTGGCAGTCAGAGCTTGCCAAACAAAAATACGTGATTAATCTAATTAGCTTACTGAACTGAAGAAACAACGTGCCAAAATCCTATGTACTCACAGATTAGCCCTTCCAGGACAAAGCAGTGTCACATAAAAGCCTATCCTTCAACTTAAATGTTCACGCTCATTAAAAGGGATGAAGCCAGCAGTACTCAGCTTGTAGGAGCTTAAAGAATATTATTGGATGGTGATGACACAGACATGAGCCTCAAAAGAATCAGCTCTCATGGCAGAAAAGAGGAAGGATCACAAAGGACTGCACAAATGTATGTGCTGTGGCAAAAGTCCAATTACCCGCTCAGGACAGGCAATTGGACCACATTACACCTGCACTAACATTCCCACTCTCAGCTTAATGCTTTAATAGCCTCATTGACAATGCCTGTCTTCACTTGGGGTTATCAGCAAATACAAGCCACGTCTGTTGAGACTGGCAAAGTCATCCATTTACTCAACAAATATTCTTGGGCCCTTACCATCATGCACAGGTAATAAGTGATTATCTCTGTCTAGTCTTTTGCTGCTAAGGCAGGAGAGGATCTAAATACCAGTTTGGTGCACGAAAAACCCTTAAAGGTTAGAGACGAACAGCCTAGAGAAAAGAAAAGTGACAACACTAGCTTCATCTAATAGTCTGCAGATCACAAGGGCAGCTGCCTCATTGGTTTCCATTAGGGGGTACATATGTATCCAAAAGGCAAACTTTCTTCTTTGGCGGGGTGTTGTTCAACAGTGTCTCTCTCATAGACTCAGACCCAAGTCACTAAAAGGAAAAATGTGAGTAATTGTTTATTCAAATTGCCTTGCCTCTTCTACCTTCAACATCACTGCTTAGAAGGATCCCTGGTCCAGAGAGCCACAGAAGCTGACACTCCTAGAGCCATGGGTCAGGTGAGCTGACCTGAGCAGCTGGGCAGCCTGCCTGGCATGGGAAAGCAGGACACACCCGGAGGGCACAGGGGGAGTAGAACAGAGTCTGGCTTACAAGCAGATGGTTGATATTTGTTATTTTCTAGACCTCTTATTTTTATCACTAAGATCCTATATAAAACAATGTATCAGTTCACTTCTGAAGTAAAGATAACTTATTATACCCGATTTCACTGCCATAGAGTAATCTGAGTACCCCTGAACTTGAAAAATGAATCACTTTGTATCACCTTATATCAGATCAGAGCATCACTGATATGAAAATTTTTTCCCTGGAAGAAAAAACAAAAATGTTGATTTTACCATATGTATAATTACTGATAATTAAGTATCTGACAAGCTGAAACTAGATAGAGCTATGGTATAAAAGAGTCAAACTTTAAATTTCAGTAAGAATTTTTTTAAAGGTATTTAAAAATACTTTGCTTTGGGAGCATTGTTTTCTCTGAAAAGAGAACCTCCCCAACCCCTTGACTACAGACTAGTCTCAGTCAATTGTCAGCTACTCAGTCGTCAGCATGTAGCCCTGCAGGACCGACGACTGCAGAAATCCTGCTGCAACACAGTGGTGGTTAGTAGATTAATAGACCATGTCATTTACGGCAGGGAATCACTAAAAATGACATATACACACATTTTAAATACCTTATTTCATCATGAACCGTAAAAAGGCAAATTTATTTGCCAATATTTTCACAAAGGCCAAAGCTATTTCTTCAAGTACAGGTCTACTGACTGAAGTTCAAAGTTGTCTTTCTTGCAAAACCATCCTCATAATGTACAATATACGATTTCCAGTTTGTCTACTTGAAGCTGAGAAAAATCTCAATGTGAATCAATCTAAGTGTAGAATCATTCTATATTTTAAACATCTTTCCAATCTTTTAGTTACCTCTTCCACATCCAATTTGACAGCAATGTCTTACAGCAATTTGCCTTTATTTAGTCTTTGCAAAGAATTCAACTTCAGAGAAACAAAGCTTTCTTTTCATACACACACATTTCATCAGATTATATGTTACTTGATGAAAGTATATAATTACTTGTTAACAAAGCACACAACTGAGCAGTGGGAGGAAAAGTCTGGCCCTCCAGAGCACCCAGGAATTAGCCAACCAGACAGAGCACTCAGCAGGGTGTGGACAGAAACCAGTGTGTTCTCCAGAGAGAAGAGAAAGAACTGGCAATCCAGGGGCCCACTTAGACTGGTGAAGAGAACTCCTGTTGTATTATAAAAAGAAGCCAGTTGCGCTTTCAAGAGCTAGCTTCTAGCTTAAAACGGTATCTCCAGGCAACTAATGTTATGACTTGTTTAGAGGAAATGTCAGTGAAGTCTCCCTGGGAAGAACTGCTATGTCCTTCTGCAACATCCCTCGTGGGAAAAGTCCTATGGAGTCATTCTTTGTGAGAAAGGAAGTATGTACTGCTATCTATATAGCCTGAGGTTATCTCCTGACTTTAATTTCCATTATTTACACAGGATGATAATCTGTAATAGACAAGGGGGTAGAAAAACTGCTGGCCTTGAGCAGCCCATTTACAAGAAAACTGACACACAGATTAGCAAACAGTCTCCCACACTGCCCCCCACCTCCACAAAAGACACGACTCCATACCTGTGCAAGACCATTAAAGCTGGCAGCCAGAATGCTGAATCCAGCCCACAAACTGATTTTTTTTATTACTACTGTTTTCATTTGGACGCCTTTAGGTGCGGTATTCATGCTCCAGTTTACCACAGACTCCAGCACTCCCTATGGTCTCACACCTGCCTCACCCCAGTGGTGCAACAGAGTCCCACCAAAACTCAACCTTTCAGAAACTTTGGTTAGTCTCTGGCAACACTAGGCGTGCTCGCAGAGAGAAGGCATTCGCCTTGGCAGAAGCACCCAGCCACACCAATAGACAGACACCAGGGGGTTCTCTTCCCACTGAGAAACAGAAATGATTGGCAGCTTAAGCAACTGTTCAAAAACCATAGCCTTTGTAAGAACCATGTGGGAACCTTGCTGAACTGCATATTCCTGGAGCCCTAACCCTTCAGATTCTGATTCAGTAGGTCTAGGAGTGGCGATCCAGGAATCTGCATTTCAACAAGCACCCAAGGTGATACTGATGCCAGAGATGTAATAATAAAAACGTTAGCAACAATCGTAAATGCTAACCAGGCCCTGCTCCAAGCACTTTACATATAATGGCTTAATCCTTGGAACAACCCTATGAGGTAATTAGTATTCTTATCCCCATTTTACAAATGAGAAAACTGAAGAAGAGAGAGATTAAGAAACATGCCTCTGCTTACTCATCTAGTAAGGGGAAGAGCCAGGATGAGAGGGTCTCTGAGGAACAAGTCAAAAGTCCACGCTGCCTAGGCCAACAGTTCTGAGACTTGACACCAAAGGCACAAACCATAAAAGGAAAAATTGACAAACTGAACCTCATCAAAATTAAGAAAACTTTTGCTCTATAAAAGACTACACGAAGGGCTTCCCTGGTGGTGCAGTGGTTGAGAGTCCGCCTGCCGATGCAGGGGACACGGGTTCATGCCCCAGTCCAGGAAGATCCCACATGCCACAGAGCAGCTAGGTCCGTGAGCCATGGCCGCTGAGCCTGCGCGTCCAGAGCCTGTGCTCCGCAATGGGAGAGGCCACAACAGTGAGAGGTCCGCGTACGCAAAAAAATAATAATAATAAAATTTAAAAAAAATTTAAAAAGACTACATGAAGAAGATTAAAAGACAAACTAAAGACTGGCAAAAAATATCCACAAACCACATATCTGACAAAGGACCAGTGTCTAGAATATTAAAGAACTCTCAAAAACTCAACAGTAAAAAAACCCAAATAATTCAATTAGAAAATGGGCAAAAGACATGAGCAGACATTTCACCAAAGAGAATATCTGAAAGGCAAATAAGCACATGAAAAGATGTTCAACATCATTAGTTATTAGAGAAATACAAATTAAAACCACAATGATGCATCACTACACACCTATCAGAATAAGCTAAAATAAAACAGTAACAATGCTAAATGCTGATGAGGACGCAGAGAAGCTGGATCATCCATACACTGCTGGTGAGAATGTAAAATGGTACTGCCACTCTGGAAAACAGTTTGGCAGTTTCTTTGAAAACTACACATGCAATTACCATACAATCCAGCAACCGACCTACTGGGGATTTGTCTCAGAGAAATGAAACTCCTGTTCACACAAAAACTTTTACACAAATGCTCACAGCAGCTTTATCTGTAACAGCCAAAAACTGAAATCAGGCCAGATTTCCTTCAATACGCAAATGGTTAAACAAGTTGTGGCCCATCCATACCATGAAGTATCACTCGGCAATAAAAAGGAATGAACTATGGATACCAACAACAACTTGGATAAATGACCAGGGAATTATACTGAGTGAAAAAAGCCAGTTCCAAATGGTTTTATACTGCATGATTTCTTCTACATAACATTTTTGAAATGATAAAATTTTATTTATTTATTAATTTATTTTATTGAAATATAGTTGATTTACAATGTTGTGCTAATTGCTGCACAGCAAAGTGATTCAGTTATACATATATAGACATTATTTTTCATATTCTTTTCCATTACGGTTTAATCACAGGATGTTGGTCATAGTTCCCTGTGCTATACAGTAGGACCCTGTTGTTTATCCGTTCTACATATAATAGTTTGCATGTGCTAATCCCAAACTCCCAATCCTTCCCTCCCCCATCCCTCCCACCCCTTGGGAACCACAAGTCTGTTCTCTATGTCTGTGAGTCTGTTTCTGTTTTGTACATAGGTTCATTTGTGTCATATTTTAGATTCCACATATAAGTAATATCATATGGTATCTTTCTCTTTTTGACTTACTTCACCTAGTATGATAGTCTCTAGTCCATCCATGTTGCTGCAAATGACATTATTTCGTTCTTTTTTATGGCTGAGTAATATTCCATTGTATATATATACCACATCTTCTTTATCCATTCCTCTGTCAATGGATAGTTAGGTTGCTTCCATGTCCTGGCTGTTGTAAATAGTGCTGCTATGAACACTGGGGTGCATGTATCTTTTCGGGTTAGAGTTTCCTCTGGATATATGCCTAGGAGTGGGATTGCTGGTTCATATGATAGCTCTATTTTTAGTTTTTTGAGGAACCTCCATACTGTTCTCCACAGTGGCTGCACCAATTTACATTCCCACCAACAGTGTACAAGCGTTCCCTTTTCTCCACACCCTCTCCAACATTTATTGTTTGTAGACTTTTTGATGATGGTCATTCTGACCGGTGTGAGGTGATACCTCATTGTAGTTTTGATTTGCGTTTCTCTAATAATTAGCGATGTTGAGCATCTTTTCATGTGCCTGTTGGCCACCTGCATGTCTTCTTTGGAGAAATGTCTAGTTAGGCCTCCTGCCCATTTTTTGATTGGATTGTTTGGTTTTTTGTTGTTGTTGTTATTGAGTTGTATGAGCTGTTTGTATATTTTGGAAATTAAGCCCTTCTTGGTCACACTGAAATGACAAAATTTTAAGAATGGAAGACAAATTAGTTGCCGGGGGTTAGGTATGGGAAGATGGGGGCTGGGAGCACAGGAGGGAAGTGGCATGATTATAAAAGGGCAATAGGAGGGACCCCTGTGGTGTTGGAACTGCTCAGTGTCTTGACTGTGGTGGTGGACCCACAAACCCACTCCAGTGGTAAACCTGAATAGAACTTAATATAGTAATACAGGTACACACGAATGAGTACAAATAAAACCGGGGATCTGAGGATTGTATCAATGTCAACATCCTGGTTATGATACTATACTTCTGCAAAAATGCTTCCTTTGGGGGAAAATGGGTAAGGCGTACAAGGAACGTCTCTATTATTTCTTACAACAGCATAAGAGTTTACAATGATCTCAATAAAATTTCAATTAAAAAGAAAAGGTCCATGCTCCCAAGTGTGTACGTGAAATCAGGCATTGTATTCTTTCACTAGGAATATAAAATGGCACTACCTTTCTGGGGAACATCTGGCAACACTATCAAAAGTGAAAAACATATATATCTTTTGATCCAACAATTCCGTTTTTAGGCTATTAATTGTAATGAATAATTTATGATGTGTCAAACATGTAGTTACGAGAGTACTTAATTTCAGCAGTGCTTTTTTTTTTTTTTTTTTTTGTGGTATGCGGGCCTCCCTCTGCTGTGGCCTCTCCCGTTGCGGAGGACAGGCTCCGGACGCGCAGGCTCAGCGGCCATGGCTCACGGGCCCAGCTGCTCCGCGGCATGTGGGATCCTCCCAGACCGGGGCGCGAACCCGGTTCCCCTGCATCGGCAGGCGGACGCGCAACCGCTGCGCCACCAGGGAAGCCCCAGCAGTGCTTTTTTAATAGTTAAAGACTAGAAACAACTGAATGTGGTACGTCCACAACAGGAGATTCTCTCAAGTCAGCAAAATAATCTTTGGGAGTAAAACAGCTGACCTGCAAAGATAGGCAAGATAGATGCAGATGTTCTATGGATATTTACTCACTTCCTACTATGTGCCAGGCACTGTTGTTGACTGGGAACTCAGACACAACCAACAAGGCATGGTCCCTGAGCTCAGCTATACAGTCTGATGGACTGTCCTCTACTGGTAAGTAAACACTGACAAAACGCTATACATATATCTCTGTAGGTGATTACAAATACACACGCACATACATATGCACATATAATATAAATTCTGGAAAGATATAGCCAAAATGTCAATAGTGGTGATTTCCGGCAAGTGGGATTGTGTGTGTGTGTTTTATTCAACTTTATTTGTTTTGCACATCTATGTATTCTAAATTTCTACAATTAACAAGTTTCACTGTATTAACTTTATTACTGGGAGGAAAAAGGCTGGTCCCCAGAGAGTGCCTTTTTTTTTTTTTCTCTTTTTAGTTTCTTTTGATTTCTAATAAGGCACAATCAGAGTGAAATTTTTCTAAATCCTGATTCAAAGAACTCAAAGACCTCTTCAATTATCAATGTGAATAAAGGCAAGTTAACCAAACAGGATTACCTCAGGATAAGAATTGGGCCTATCTGTAAAAACTGCATGTCCTTACAAATTCAGGTTTGTAAGCAATTTCTAGCCCTTGGATTGAGCTGGGGTTTCTATTTCAGGAAGTTTGTACTGTTTGCTTTTTGTGCTAATTTCTTAAAACAATGCAGATTCTTTACAGAAAAATATTTTAAATACAGATGTCCAACAAAATGTAATATCACTCAACCAGAAAAAAACAACTATTTTAAGCTCCAGATATACTACTTTAAACTAATATCTATGTGTGCATATTTGCTAGTTCATGTGGTTACACTAAGATGGTCTCACACAGCACATACTGCTGTTTAAACTGGGTAGGATTTTTTTTGCTTAGCAACATATGCCATTTTAATGATATATTTTAACATTAAATATGTTTATTTAACCAATCTGCTAATGGTTGGATATTTAGTTTGCTTCCAGGTTTCAGAGTTACAAACAGTTGACAATGAACATTCTTTTAACTGAACATTTGAGTATTTCCTTGATTTTGTCCTCCAGCTAAAATCCCGGAAGAGGACATTCTGGCTCAAAGGGGATGAGCCAGAGGGTATGCACACCCGAGAGCTATTGATGTAAGTGGGCTCCCAAAAAGCTGTACCAACTTCCACTCCCAACAATCAGTATGGGAAGGAAAGTGATCCAGTTTCTATCAGTACATGCTCACTAATGCTGCTGACCAACATGAGAATTAACTTGTTCTTGGATTCTCTAGAATTTCACTTTTGGGGAAAAAAAAAATCATTTTAATAGCAGATCAAAACAGAGGGATTACCTGGCTGTCAGTTAAATTCGAAATTTTACTTCGTCAACTTCACTTTAATTGCAGAATTTTGTCAGACCCCCTAAGGCAAACCAAAGATCATCTCTGTAGGACTCTGTATTCAATTCAATGATCTTTATTTAGATAATCATTGTGAATTCTTATCTGACATCCCCAAATCTTTACCCTACAGAGATCAGCTTCTCCACCAAGAACTGCCAGGCTAAGACAGAGGTGGCCATTTCATAGTAACTACCTCATGGGGCAACGTGGGAATAAATGAGATCATGCAGCGTTCATGCACCTGCTTAAGGCACAATGCTATTATTGCCCATCACATATTAAATGGTTCAAAAATGTTTACTATTAGTGTTCTATTATAAGTAACTCACCTTCAGCATGACATAATGAGGACTTAAATTCCAGCTATTTCGATCCTCTTTTATTTTTACAGATGAAGAAACTGGGGTTCGCAAAGCTAGGTCTAGAACTCAGGCCTCCTTGATGGCAGTCTGATACTCTTTCTCTAAAACTATTTTGCCTGTTGATAGGTTTTCTCTAGTGAAGGTTACAGACACCTTAATTCACACAATTACACTTAATCAGAGCAATCCGCAATATGAGATTTAAGTCTACATGTTCAGAATATACTTGGCTTATAGATATCTGCCTGGTTAAATAATAATTCTCTAAAGCACGTATTTTAAGTTGCAGGCTAAAAGCAAATGGGTTTATACCCACCTCAGAAGATGATGAATGACTGATTATAAATCTCTACGCTGATCGAGGGTTTCTGATTACATTAGACAGAGGGCATGAAGACTAATTAAAAATGCTCATACATTCATCACCGCTGATTGTGCAAATCCCACCGCTGAAAGTACAAGTGCAGCACCTTCTCTAAAATGACAGAGGAAACAGATGAATTTCCACTCAGAACTCCCAGAGGCTATCTGTCTTGATTTCAGGGTAAATGGGTTTTCCCTAAAAACCTAAATCACAAACAGAATGACAGTCCAAAAACCCTGGACCAAATTTTACTATTCTATCTGAGCAGGGGCTGCCCACGTCTGGTCACATGACACATGATCAATAAATAATTACAGATCGATTGGGAAATAGGTCTGTGGGCATACTTTAGGGATTTTCGAAACTAATTTTTCTAGACACCTACATAATTGGAAGTCATGGTGTGTGTTCCAGGGAGCTAAAGGAACTACATCCTATATGCCACCAAAAACAGCCCTTATATGCACTCCAGACTCTGGTTCCCTCTTATATGCACTCCAGCCCTACAGTGAGGGGCTTGTGCTGATCTCTCCCCACCCCTTCGGGGCCACAATTATTATCTGACAGTCAGCAGCGTCGCATTCACCCAGGAAAACGTCACCAGGTAAAACACAGACAGGTGCTTTCTAATAACAAGGCAAGATGGGTGGTTCTGGCCTCTGTCTTCTAAGGAAGCCTCCACCCACCACACATCACAATTGTCAACACACCGCTACTGAGCTGAAAAGGGAAGGACGGGAGGAGGCTGATGGTCAACCTGCGCTCTCCTACTCCTCACCCCCAACACACACACACACTCCACCCCTATCTATCCAGGAAAGCCACCACCACCAGCCTCCTCTCTGACCTGATTCAGGAGTTAGAATCCTTACCTAGCTTCAGGATGTGACGATGGGAGAATCTACCCATTATGCTGCCTGAACGCACCCGAGTGTTTATTTTTGGTTTGTTTGTTTTGTTTCGTTTTGTTTTTTCGGCCGTGCTGCCTGGCACAGCGTGTGGGATCTTAGTTCCCCGACCAAGGATGGAACCCACGCCCCTGACTGGAAGCAGGGAGTCTTAACCCCTGGACCGCCAGGGAAATCCCTGCGCGCGAGTGTTTAAGGAGCATTTACCCATCTTCCTCCAGGAGACCCCTGTGGCCCCTCTGTGTGCCTGCAGTGGGGGCAGCCAGGGGAGTAGGGAAAGGAACAGTACCTGGCCCATGCAACCTGCACAACAGAGGGCATGTCTGGAGAACTGGCTTAAAACTCAAAATCCTGCTGAATGAAGATATCTGTCATACTAGCTTTTGATCTGCTTGATGTATAAAGAATCAGAAAAATGGAAATGGGTTTTAAATTACATAATCTGCATTAATAGCAAGGAAAAGAGTCTTGAAATTAATGGAAATTCAACACAGCAACCATAAACCTAAGGTGGAAAAGGGAATCAATAATGAGACTCTGAGCTTGCAAAGTCATCCTAGTTTAAGCAATAAAAGGACAAAAACCAAAAAAAGACACAGACCAAACAATACCAAAATTATTATGCAGCTGCTCAACCTCTGCTTTTTGAAAAACAATCAAATATCAGGAATTATGCAATGCCACACATCCACAATACTCTATGTTCTTTCCATGTGAATTACCAGCAAGTGAAATTTACATTTTCTATTTTGTAACTTTCTTATACATTCCTAAATATATTCCTATGCCGTTTTATTTTATTTGATTTCTTAATTCTTGCCTTTTTTACTTCATTCCCTTTATTATACATCTCTCACTGGGCCCTGGAGATCCAGATTCTGGCCCAAGCTCTGTCCCTGTAGATATCAATGTAATTTATATAGGTATCAGTGGGCCTCTGTTTTTCCATTCATGTATTCAACAAATTCTACTCTGCACCAGGTTCAGTGCTAAGTTCAAGGCATACAACACGGAACAAAGTCAAACATGGGCCCTGTTCTTAAGGAGCTCAGAGTCTTTAAAGACGAGGCTTAGATGTGAAATCAACAATCCGTTTTAAGTTCTCACGGTTTTGTCCTTACTCTTCTCCCTCTTCTGATTCTCAAGGCACTAACTTCAACTTTTTCATTCCATTATTAATCACCTTTAATGCCTCCACAACAGTCAGTGCCACACAAAAAGTTTATGCTCTAACACGGGGTAAATATTTAGCCAGATTGGTTCACAAGGCAAGAAGGAGGAAAATGGTGAAGAGAGATTCTACAAAAATCAAGGCCTCAAAAAAATGTGGAGCAGCTAGCTCTGTTTGAGATGAACATATAATGTGAGGTAAAGGTAACAGGGGGAAAACAAGCAGCAAGAGAAGCAGAGAGAGCGTAACTGGCTCCTCCTCCTCAGAAAGTGGAACCTGACCCCCTGAAAGTCTGTCACTGGGTTATTCAATCCTGATTGCTTAATGAAAGTGTACGCATCAGCAGATACGCCTGAGCGTTCCAAATGTCCCTAATTATGACCAAGTAGATGAAGGCCTTAAAAAAATCACACTTCACCTTATTGGAAGGGTTTCTGGCACATCAGTAATTAAAACACCTCAGTTCCCAACTACATTAGAAACATGATAATTATCTTCATACGAAATTTGCTTTATAACACTTGAAATGCTTCAAATCCTAGGATGACAACGGAATATAAACAAAATGATCGCAGATTAATAAGGCTTCTGTCCCTGACTGTGTTGCTGCAGCTCAAAGTTAAGAGCTCCCCCCTTTGGGAAAAACGAGCATTAACAGTCCCCAGAAGAAAACGCATGATTATCATGATTATCATTATAATAATATTAGCAGCACCTAAATTTTCTTGAGTCATTACTATGTGCCACGCCTGTACTAAGTGCTCTGTTACATGCCCCGAGCTCAGAGAGACTGAGTAACTTGCCAAAGGTCACCCAGCCAGGACGTGTCAGGCTAGGGAACTGAACCCAGATCTTCCTGGCTCCAAAATTCATACCGTTCATCACTATGCTGCCACCAAAGAGGTAATGTCAAAGGAAGGGAGGGGGCAGGAAAGAGAAGGAGCTGGCAAAGCACAGTTTACAAGATTAAAAATCATTAGAGCCATAGAAGTTGAATGCTGAACCACTAGAGGAGCCCAGACAGAATTCCAAAGGATTCCCCAAACAGGTATCAGAAAACCCACCTTCTTGCCCAAGGCTAGTAAAATTTGAACAAAGAGAAATGGTGAGGCCGTGGCATGAGGAAAAAGTGATTCATCAAGAGGGTCCCTCCCTGGAACTTCTTTGGTGGTCCAGTGGATAAGACTCCGCGCTCCCAATGCAGGGGGCCTGGGTTCGATCCCTGGTTGGAGAACTAGATCCCACATGCCGCAGCTAAGAAGCCCGCATGCCGCAACTAAGAGTCCGCATAATGCAATGAAGACCCCGGCACAGCCAAAAATAAATAAATTAATTAATTTAAAAAAAAAAATTAGCACTGCATTTATTTAACAAAAAAAAAAAAAAAAAAAAAAGAGGGTCCCTCCCTGAGGACAGGCAGTGGAGCCAAGCTGTCCAGTGAACATGGACCATATGCCTACTGTGTGCTAGTCGCCAAGCTACTGCCCTGGTTATGGTCTCTAGGCTCCATGTGCTGGGGAGAAATGACAAATCCCTAAATGAGGATGAGAACCTGTACACAGACCCTGTGAAGGGCAGACGAGTAGGACTGATGGGACCTTCTCCTGGGACATTTGCCTCCAGGGTTGCTAACTCAGATGAAAAGCGCTCAGTGTGAGAGCCCTTCCAACGCAGCCCCTAGCTCAGCTGTATTATAGCGAGAACAGTACCACCGTCAAAAGGCTGAGTTTGAGGGCTTCCCTGGTGGCGCAGTGGTTGAGAGTCTGCCTGCCGATGCAGGGGACACGGGTTCGTGCCCCGGTCCGGGAAGATCCCACGTGCCGCAGAGCGGCTGGGCCCGTAAGCCATGGCCGCTGAGCCTGCGCGTCCGGAGCCTGTGCTCCGCAACGGGAGAGGCCACAACAGTGAGAGGCCCGCGCACCGCAAGAAAAAAAAAGACTGAGTTTGAACTATTTCCTTTCAATAACAGAAAACTCACAATCTTTCTTAGACACTCTTTTCCTTGAGAGGGGAAAATGAGAAGCTATCCTGGTTATTCACACACTAGGAAAAAACTCACGGCCCCAGCCCCTCCGAGAATAAGAAAGGGCCAGCACTATTCATCGAGTTTCAACACGGCCTTGCCTTATTTTTTAAGAACTCAAAAGTAAAAAACACGTCATGGCCTAGTGGAGTCAAATAAATCTAGCTTCAAATCCCAGAGCTGCTGCCAACTAAGTCGATAACTTTAAGCATAGTACTTAACCTCTTTTGGCCCCAATTTCCTCAGTTTCAAAACAGGGATAATAACCTCCATCTTACTGGTATCTGTGGGCATTACATGAGGGTGGACTTTTCACCCCAATGGGGTGCTTGCCCTGCCCACAGACCCTTCTAAAGGAAATTGGTAATATTCCCAATCAATGTTTGAGGGCAGCACTTTGGCAATGATTTTCTGTACACGCACGCACACACGCGCGCACACACACACACACATACCATCAACCCACTAATCATATGGAACAGAATCTGAGAATCTAACAGGGGTGGGAACCTGATCTAAAAGCAACTAATCCCTAGGCTGTCCATCAACCATGGTTTAATCTCAGAGGTGATGGCTAATTAGATCAGCCACTCAAAATCTACTGGAGCGTTGAATTAGGAAGTAAAGCTAGTGGTCAGCACAGAGTGAAGCAGATAGGCTCCAAAACAGAACAGCAACTTGGAGAGTAGCAGGGTTAACAGTGAGGTCGATGCCAGAACAACACTCCACAGCCCCTCAGCTGAGGCTCCCAGAACAAGTGGGGATCCAAACACCTTCTAATTCCAGCCTCCAGGTTTCCAATTCCCTGCCCTTCCTGAAGCCGGGCTGTTCCCTTTTCCTAGGATCTAACAATATACTTCCTATGACCTGAGGTCCCTTGGAAGCAGAGGTAACAGGTAAGGAGCCTCCCTCCATCTGTGAGAGAGGCAGCGGGGCAGAGAATCATTCACCAGACTTCTTTGTAGGACCTCGCTGAACAGACTGGGAGACAGGACACGATCCATCTGACAAAGAAAGGTTCAAGATGCCTTTCAGAGATCCAGGCTAGCCAAGAAAACAACCCAGGGGAGGGGACGCCCGTTATGATAGGTATTTGATACCTTCAAGAAGTTCCATGAAGGGGAACACCAAGTCACGTTCCAAAGCCCTCGTACCTTTGCCACCATTGAGAGCCTCCTCTGAGGGGGGAAAATAATACTCTAACCCTTCTTGAGATTGAAATGAAGACCAATGTTGCTGGTTGTCTCTTTGGGGTAAATTTTCATTAAGAAATGAAAAAAAAAACCAAAGCAGTCTATCGAAGCCCCCTCAAAACAAAAAAACAAAACAAAATACAAAAACCTTAAAAGTAAAGCCTCCCTCCTCTCCCCACACAAATACATAATTTAGAAAATGACAGTCAAAATAACCAGCTGCATCAATCACGCAGGAGCCATTACACGAAGCCTTTCCCAACACCCACCTCCTCCAGCCTGGCCTCCAATTCCATGCCAGCCCTTCTGGAGCAGCTTTGGCGTCCCATTCCATTTATCATTTATTTTATTATCTGGCTTGCAAGCCAATTTGTTCCACTTCGTGTTTCTGGTTTAAATAATGTGAGTTGTGTATTTCAACAGAATGGACAACAGGCTTCGGGGACACCCTTGATGTATATTTCACAGCTACCTGCTTCAGTGCCTCCCTCCAATCTGCATGTAACATAGCAAATTTGTTTGCTATATATTTAAAAGAGGCAGCAGACAAGCACTTCTGCACAAATCAAACCTGGGGAGGGAGACAAGGGTATACTAACAGACCAAGGTGTAATTTACCTAGATTTACTTTTCCTCAGACCCTACTCAGCTGAGCTTGAAAATTGTTGTTCCTGTTAGCTTTTCTTTCAGCCACCAAAAGAAAAAGGCTCAAAGCAGCTGCTGTTTTGACAAAGTATTCACTTCTCACGGGTGGGAGTGAACAGAAAAATTCAGCTCTGAAGCCACTGGCCTGGGTCCATCTGACATGTTATAAGAAATCCCTGAGATAACACTTAGGCTTCTGTTTCGAGCTATACGGTTTTTATTCTATTCTCTCAGTGCACAAGATTCAATGCCTTCCTGGCACCGAGTGGCAATAGCTCAAGGTGATGAGCAGTGAATCACAACAAACTTCACCAAATGTCTTCTTGCAGCCTATAAATAAAATCAGAATCTGTGAAGCTAGCAAGCCTTTTGAGGTCTGAACATCCCAAGGTTATTCATTTCTAAACCTCTCTGGGAAGGATAAAAACACAATCAAAAGAAACGTGGTTTATGATGAACAAAATTTCTTAATGTGTGAAAATTCCCATTTTAATTGTGAGGGACGTTATGCTAAAGCATTGCAGACCTTTAACTTCTCACTCCCTGTGTTACCCCCAAAAAGCTCCTTTTCCAACAGCGTTTGGAAAGTAATAGAGGTGAGCAGCAAAACACCAGCTGCAAGGAAAAGCTGGGGTTCTGAATTATTTTTACACGATGAAGTTGATAAAATGCGCTGAATAGATCTAATTCCTCATTATGCCACAAAGAAATTTCAAAACATTTATGCAACAAATGGCACATAACTTTTTAGGAATTTGGGTAACTTTAAGTGGGGATTTTCAATTTGTTGGGAATATCTGCCTAGGCCCTCTTCTCTGCCCCCAACACCTACAGTTCAAGGGTGGGAACTGCAGCCATTCTGGTGTTACATGAGCCGGCTGTCCTGTCTCCCACCTTTGCTGACTAGGCTGAGCCCAACAAATTTTCTCCCCTAGAAATTTAAATCAGGATTGGAAAATGCTAAATGAGTTTCTCCAGTTGCTTCAATCACTGGGACACAAACTCAGGAGGTAAAAAGCAGCCCAGTTTGGCTACGCGGAATGAAAACTAGTTCAGTGATAGAAGGAAAGAAAATGAGTGCCGAGCTGAGATTCCAGTTCCTGGTCTGAGGGCAGGCTGAGCCTAAGTCCCTTAAGATGCCAGAATCCTACTGATAAATTTCCCTTTTTATTTAATCTAGTAGAGGTTTCTCTTAATTTCAACCTAGTTCAATCAGGGCTAGCGCTAGAGCAGCATGAGCATGGGATGAAGGTTAAGTAATACTAGAATGAGCCTTCAGCAAGTGAAAATAAAATAATCATCAAAATTCCGAATCAGAAAACTGACTGATCAAAAAAGATGGTGCTGACATGCCATTTGAGAATCTGATTCCTACTTCTGTCATGTATTTATTATAGCATCTCAGTTCAAAATCAAAGAGCCTCAAGTTTCTATGTGTCAAATGGGTAACACTTCCCTTCCAAGGTCATTTCTTGCTGTCCTCCCTACCCGGGACCGTACTGACACACAGCAGCAGCCAGGATCTCTTGCATCTTCCCTTAGTGTGAATTTGCTCACGTTAAGCTTCCTCTCAAAAGCCTGCAGTGGCTTTCAACTGCTTGACATGTCAAATTAAAATACCCGATAAAGTGTTGCATCTATTTAGTTCTGCATTACCTAACCACTGTCATAACCCATATGCCTAAACTCACAGCCAGAGTGAGTCAGCTCTTGTGTTTGTCATCCCATGTTCACAAGACGCCCACTCCAAGTTGAGAGCATGGCACTTGCTGATGCTTCCTCTTGGAAATGAGTAAAGAGAAGGGATCCCAGAGTCTGGACACCTGGATACCAGTCATGATTCTTCTATTAACCATCGTCTTTTAATTTCTATAGGCCGGATTCCTCCTCTATAAAATAAAAATGCTGGGACTTGACCACTGGCTTTTAGCTTTTTTTCTGCCTCAACACATTTAAGAGATGGGACAAGAACACAAGAAAAGTTACATAATAACATATGACAACAGGATAAACTATGTCATATTAACTGCATAGACTACCCAGGAGATTGCTATTGGCTTGGCTGGCATCCTGGCAGAGGTAGAACCTGAGCTAAGCCATGAAGAAGAAGGACAGGGATCAAAGGAAGGACATGCGCTTATGTCACTTAATTTTTCACCTCCTTTTGTGCCTGTTAGTGACAAATGGTATTAACAAACCTTTAGGAAAAAACATATTAAGAGATTGTACTGGGAAGGAGGAAGAAAGGAACTACTCTAAAAATCTATCAAACACTTACTGAGAAAGGTGTCTGTAAGGCAAAGGATAATGTGCTAAAGGCGGAACCCAAAGGTAAGTGGGCGTGGTCCACCGCGTCTAACATTTAAGGTTCAGGACCACAGCTGCTTTGCTCATACTGCACTCCCAAACCCTAAGAGCACCTAGTTGAACACTCCATAAATTTCTGTTGAAAGAGTACATAAATATAGCCCCTACTTTTAAGGACTTCAGATTTTTTTAATGGAGAATACGAGAGAATATGTTGTCCTTTCCCTTCAGGATCCCTAATAACTATGGCATCAATTTCACTTAAAGGGAGCCCTCCTAGGGATAATAGAGAGAAGAATGCAAACCTCACACAACAACCATTTTATACAATAAATGATCAAATCCCACCACGTTAGCAAGTAAACAAATCTGTCACTAGCCTCATTCTCTATGCTGATGCATTAGCCAAGAATGAGCCTTTTAATAGAAAAGAGTAAGTCCCTCCACAGTGGTAAGCCCAAATCTCTCTGATACACAGGCGGCCCTCCACATCATCAGTTCACAGTTGGTCGAATCTGTGGATGCCGGACCCCTGGTTTGGAAGGTGGACTGTACTATGGCCATTTTATAAAAGGGACTGAAGCATCTGCAGGTTTTGGTATCTGCATGAGTCCTGGAACCAGTCCCCCGGGGATACGAAGGGACAATTGTATATATTAATTTGTTTCAAAATGCCACTTCCTCTTAAGTTTATTTTCCCCTCCAAATGCCTCAACCACGGGCAGTTATGTCACATGCACCAGATCCGTGCGTCCAAACGACAAACAGTTCCCTTAAACCAAATGTATTACCATAGCAACAAAGGGATTACCCTTGCCGTTCTCTACCTGCCATGGCCCGATCAATTATTTAACATGCCTACACTACAGTGACACTATATAAATGATCATGCTCATTAGCAGCAAGAGTCAGCTCTGGGAAAACGATAAATACCAGACATGCACACAAACCAAACACACACACACACACACACACACACACACACACACACACACACACACACACACACACACACCTGGACGATGGTGTAAGAGACCACAGTGCAAAGGGAAGGAGGGAGAACTAAATGTTCTTAAATTTCAGCGTCCAGTTTAGAATGATATGAGCACACAAATCTCCCAGTTCTTATTTTTTTAAAAAAGGGAAACACATAAAATGACTTTATACCTATAACACACGTTATCAAAAGTTGCTGAAAGCAGGATGATAGATCAGATCAGAGAGGCAAAGGATGAAATTCATCTTAAACTTGTTTTATGGTTCTGGTTTTGGTTTTTGTTCTGTCCCAGTTTCTGGCCTACTTCTCATTAGGAGAACAGGCAGGAGACTGGAAAATTGGACACTGAAGGGAGTGTACAGCAGCTGACAGCCAGCTGTGACCATCCTCTCACTCAACCTGGTGAAATCTCCACCGACTTCCCCGGGGAGATTCCTGAACAGAAAACTGAGGGCATCCATCTGGTTCTGTGGGAAAGGAGAGAGTCATCAAGAATAATAGGAGGGTGAAACCTTAAGGTCAATACAACCACACCCAACAATTCTATCTTAAACCATCTGGCGGGTTTAATCCAGATAGGGGCTGGGTTAGGGTGGCCCCTGTGCCTTGCGTCCACAATGACCTAGTAACAGGATCGCCACTGAGAGCTGGAATCAGCTTTGCGGCTGGAAAAGAGGATAAATGGCTCTTTGACTCACTTTGTTGTGCTCTTTCCTGTCACCCCCCTCGGAAAGAGGAGGAAAGAGAGAAAAAGGGGACAGCCCTCTAAAAGATTCTAACTTATTTATATTAGACCATAGTCTGATAATGAAAGCTTCACACAGACAAGAGTTTATATCTGGCTAAAAATAACTGACATGATCCAGGAAGGGAATCTCTAATAACTGACATATGTAAAAGCCTGTATCAAAGTTTGAAGAACCCATTCGTATACAGAATTCCTGTACTACTCTTCTAGATATAGTCCTCTGTCTGCTTTGCCAAAATCTAGCTTGCCACATGCTGCACCTATCAAACTTTGATTACAGACTGCAGAGATGACTTAATAATTTGTGAAAACTGTAGTTTTCCAGTACAGTGGTCTTTCCACCACAGATATTCATTTTTATTGTCATAAACACAAGAAAACCTCTTAAAAGATTATGATGCACAATTATTTCTCTGTCCATTTGGGGAAAAAAACAAAACTTTGAGAACATGGAAAAAAAACAAATATTCACCCCAAATAACTGTTTTTCCCTTAAAAATCTATCTTCCCCAAGAAAAGCATCACAAATACCTAAAATGATGTCTAGGGTGGCCTATTCACCACAAATTGCTCCTGTTAAGTAGATAAATTATCAAGTAAAGAAGCAAAGAATTTAGAAACACTTCACACAGTGGTACAATTTTATTTATATACCCACATAAAATAAGAACATGTGCCTCGGGGATCATTTACACAACTAAATGCTTTGCTGATTACCATATAAAATAGCTTAAGACAAATAACCTCTCACATCCGACAGTACACAGGACATGAATTATGACTGCTGTTCTGTTTCTGTAATTGAGTGAATGCCTTTAGACAACTGGTCAAATATCTGCGCCTCATTTTCAATAACGTGACTTGCATACAAATACATGCTTACAACATATTATGGGACCCATGGAGAACAGTAGGTTCTAAGAAAGTCCTTTTAAAGTTTTTAGTCTTTCTACTTCTCTACTCTAATAACTTGGGTTGACAATATAATAGAAGTGATCTGTAAATGACATTTAGAAGCAAAGTGAATTCTCTTCTGCCAGCTAATGAGGACTTCATAGCTGCTGGTCACGGTATTCACTCTACCTTCTGGCCAAGAGCAGACATTCTCGCTTGTCCCAGAACTAAAAATCAGAATATACTACGTAAAGTTAAACAATAACATTGCACTCGTACATATTTGCCTTGAGTTTTGTTTATAAATTATTTCTGCCACTTATAATTTAAATAATCAAAGATTAAACAACAGAAGTAATATGCATTATATTGTTTTAACTGAAGTGCAGTTGATGTGTACAATATAACGATTCATCATTTTTAAAGGTTATACTCCAGTTATAGTTATAAAATAAATAGTGGCTATACTCCCTGTGTTGTACAATATATCCTTGTAGCTTATTTTATATGTAATAGTTTGTACCTCATTTTTTTTTTTTAAGGTTGCACCAGGTCTTCGTTGCAGCACACAGACTCCTTAGTTGCACCTCACCAGCTCCTCAGTTGCAGCTCACGGGCTCCTTAGTTGTGGCATGAGAACTCTTCGTTGCGGCATGCAAGTGGGATCCAGTTCCCTGACCAGGGATGGAACCCAGGCCCCCTGCATCGGGAGCATGGAGTCTTAACCACTGCACCATCAGGGAAGTCCCAAATAGTTTGTACCTCTTAATCCCCTACTCCTATATTGTTCCACCCCTCTTCCCTCTCCCCACTGGTAACCACTAGTTTGTTCTCTATATCTGTGAGTCCGCTTCTTTTTCTGTTATATTTACTAGTTTGTTGTATTTTTTAGATTCCACATATAACGGGTGTCATACAGTATTTGTCTTTGTCTGACTTATTTCACTTAGCAACAATATTGTTTTTAATAGAAAAAATTATAAACTTCAAAATGCCCAACAATGGCAGAGTGATTCTATATGATTATGGACATCCATACAATATACAACTATTAAAAATGGTGCAAGAGGGACTTCCCTGGTGGCGCAGTGGTTAAGAATCCACCTGCCAATGCAGGGTACACGCATTTGATCCCTGTCCAGGAAGATACCACATACCACGGAGCAACGAAGGCTGTGTGCCACAACTACTGAGCCTGCTTTCTAGAGCCCACAAGCCACAACTACTGAGACCACGTGCCACAACTACTGAAGCTCACACACCTAGAGCCTGTGCTCTGCAACAAGAGAAGCCTCCGCAATGAGAAGCCCACGTACCACAACGAAGAGTAGCCCCCGCTCGCTGCTACTAGAGAAAGCCCGTGTGCAGCAACGAAAACCCAACACAGCCATAAATAAATAAATAAATGAATGAATGAATGAATGAAATTTCTTTTTCAAAAAATGGTTCAAGACAAGAGTAATCAAAGTAGATTAATGGAACAGAATCAAGGGCCCAGAAATAGACCCTCACATATACAGTCATGATTTTCAACAAATGCATCAAAACAATCCAATAAGTGAAGAAAAATCTTTTCAACAAATGGTGCTGGAATAACTGGGTATCTATATGGAAAAAAATTAACCGTGACCCTTACATCACTCACACAAACTGACTTGAGATATAATATAGATATATGCATAAAAGCTAAAATCATAAAGCTTTTTAGAGGGAAATATAGACTATCATCATAATTTGGGGGTGGGAAAACTCAGGTCACAGAGAGCAATAATATTTTTTAAATAGTAATAAATATGACTGTTGAAACAGAAATTCTCATCAAAGACACAGTTAAGAAAATGAACAGTGCAAGTCACACACTGCGAGTAAAAATCCACAAAACGTATGTAACAAAGGACTAGGACTCAGATATATAAAGAACTCCAAAAACTCAATAATAAAAAGACAAACAATCCAATGTTTTAAATGGACAAAATACTTAAACAGACACTTCACCAAAGAAGTAAGTGGCCAATAAGCACATGAAATGTGCTCAATAGCATTATACTACTACACACCAACCAGAATGACCAAAATTAAAAAGACTGACAAACTCAAGGATGTTGAGCAACAGGAACTTTCATATATTATTGGTGAAAATGTCAAAGAGTACAACCACTTTGAAAACAGGTTTGTCAGTTTCTTATAAGGGAAACACATACCTACCCTATGATCAAGCCATCCTACTCTAGGCATTTACCCAAAAGAAACAGAAATATATATATGTATATATATATACGGATGCACATGAATACACACACGTATATACCTATACCTGTATGTAAATATATAAATATACACATGCATATATCCACAAAAAGACTTGCAGAAGAATGTTCACAGCAGCTTTTTCATAACAGCTAAAAAACAGAAATACTCCAGGTGTCCACCAATAAATAGGAGAATGGGGAAACTGTGGTATACTCATACAATGGAATACTGCTCAGCAGTAAAAAGGAATGAAACTACTGAAACATACAGGAACCTGGATAAATCTCAAAAACATTATGCTGAGTGAAAGAAAGACCACACCAAAAAAAAGTATACAGCTGACCCTTGAACAACACAGGTTTGAACTGCACAGGTCCACTTTTATGAGGATTTTTTTCAATAAATAACGTATATGTACTGTAAATGTATTTTCCCTTCATAACGTTTTCTTTTCTCCAGCTTACTTCATTGTAAGAATACAGGGTATAACACACATACAGAATATGTGTTAATTGACTATGTTATCAGTAAGGCTTCCAGTCAACAGTAGGCTATTAGTAGTTAAGTTTTGGAGAAGTCAAAAGTTATACCTGGATTTTCGACTACAAAAAGGGTCAACACACCTAACCCCCATATCGTTCAAGGGTCAAATGTATATTGTATGATTCCATTTATATGAAATCATAAAACAGGCAGAACTAATCTGTGGTGAAAACAATTAGAACAGTGATTGCCTCTGGAAGGGTAGGGGGTGGGGAATAACTGGAAGGGTCATGAGGGAACTTTCTAGGGTGATAATGATGTTGTATAATCCATGTCATGGTAGACTTTGAGTTACACAGATATATGTGTTTGTGAAAACTCAGAAAATATACATTTAAGATGCATGCATCTCACTGAGTACAAATTCTCATCAAAAGAAAACCTGTAAACAAATATTGAATTCCAGTTAATGATAAGCATTCTGAAATATGTAGAGTAAATATACTGATATGAGCAATTTGCTTTGAAATGTATCAAATAATTAAGATGGATTAATGAATAGAGAAAATGATAAAGAGATCGATATGTGATTAAGGAAGTATAGAATACTGTTAACAGTAGAACCTGGGTGATATGTGTAGGTTCTAACTGTTAAATTCCTTCAGCTATGCTATGTTTGAAATTTTTCGTGATAAAATTTTTCACAATAAAATGTTGAAAAACGTGGTGTGAAAAGTATATTTATTAACATGGAAAGATTATGTGTGTATATATTGGGTTGGCCAAAAAATTCGTTCCAGTTTTTCCATAAGATGTTATGGAAAAACCCAAACGAACTTTTTGGCCAACCCAATACATACATATAAACACACACAAATATACATACATATAGTTAATTATAAATAGCAAGATATAAAATGGCATCTATAAAATGACTGCATTCTAGTTTTTTAAAAGGTAAACATATTCACAGAAAAAGGGCTGGGAAGATAACCACAATTAACATATCAGTGCATTGAATAACTACATTTTAACTCTACTTCACAGAGGGACAATGTATTACCCATTTGCAAAAAAACAAAGCACTGACAAGTTCCCCAGATTTACCTAGGCCATCTTATTTATAATTTTGAACTGAACAGCACATATGTATTTCATAGTCTCCAGGGAGTGCTCTTTCTAGTTGGGGCAGACTAATGAGAATTTGTCAGATCAGGGTGAGTTTCGGGGTCTCTTTCCATGTGTTTCCAGGCACCCTGTACATATCTCTACCACAGCATCTTCATACTGTTTTGCAACTGCGTATTTTTCCACTAGACCATTAATTCCTTAAAGGCAAGAGCTACATCTTGAAGTTCAAGTATCTCCAGAGATTAGTACAATATTTAGCACATATGGGACAGTCAATAAATGCTAAGTGAACAGAAGAATCAATAAATGAGCAAACAGCAATTTCAAGAGACCCTCAATTCAAAAAAAAACCTCCTTCACCCAGATTCTACTATCTCTGAAATGTGATCACTAGAAACTGTTACCTTTGGATTCACTACCACTGCTAACAGGAAAATGTCTTAGAATGTAAAAATTCTTACAAGAAGATAAAACTTTAAGTCACTAAAACCCATTCATAGATTGCCAACTCCTTGAAGGTAAGAGAAAGGGATTATGCCATGACTGGATCCTGAGGATAGCAAGGTCCCTAAGACAGGAGAGGTTCAAAAAATGTGCTCAGTAGAAATCATGAATCAACTGGCTGATCAGTTAAGTAAGATGTTAACATTAGGGGAGGCTGGATGAAGGGCATAGGGGAACACTCCATATTATTTCTGCAGCTTTTCTGTAAATCTAAACTTATTTCAAAATAAATAAAATGTTGATGGAGGCTGGGGGGTCGATTGCAACACGTTGAGTGGGGCACCTAAGGAAGCAGGAGGTATGGAGAGCACAGAAAAGGAAACTCTCCTTCCGGTTCCCAACCTTGTCGAGGACCAGCCACGCTTTCAAACTTTCAGTAGTAAGAAAAATATTTGGGCCTCCCAAAAGGTACCTGCCCAAAAAAGAAAGATAAATCAATCCTTGACCAAACTGAGGTCCAATCCAGATCACAACATGTCAAGATAGAGAGGTAAAATAGGTAGGAAAATATCTCTTTAAATGTATTTATGGGGGCTTCCCTGGTGGCGCAGTGGTTGGGGGCCCGCCTGCCGATGCAGGGGACACGGGTTCGTGCCCCGGTCCGGGAAGACCCCACATGGCGCAGAGCGACTAGGCCCGTGAGCCATGGCCGCTGGGCCTGCGCGTCCGGAGCCTGTGCTCCGCAACGGGAGAGGCCACAACAGTGAGAGGCCCGCGTAACGCAAAAAAAAAAAAATATATTTATGCCTACACAAAACATTAGGAGTAACTGTACCAAATACAGTATTTAAAAAGCACTTCCAGCAGCTCAATGGTAAAGAAGTGTGGAGTGAACAAAGGCGGAGCCCTGGGTGCAGTCTCGGTGCTGGCCTTCTATTGGCCGCCCTTATTTATTCCTGGCCCCAACCACTGTTTACTTGTTTGTCAGCTGAGAATGACAACAGAGGTAAATTTCAAAAAGAATAAGCTCACACACGGTGCTCTCGGTCTCCAAGGGCAGAAGTCACGTCTCCTAATATATTTTGTACTATCCCTGGCTCAGCGCCCCATGTAGGTAAAGAGCTTAATAAATGCTTTCAGTGGTGCCAATGTCTGAGAGAATTTGCTTCCCATCTCATTTACTCTCTCAAGGAATACTTATTAAATATTTATTTGTACAAGGGTAGCCCTGTGTTAGGTGCTATTTGTATCTTCTCCCAAAGAATGCCTAAATTCTGCAGGGAGGAATTTCATCTAAATCCAAAAGGAGGAAAATCTGTTCCTTGAAGGGTTTCCTTGGTTTATCTTGGGGCAGAAGTATTGGAACAAGTGATCCTTCAAAGTTACAAGTAGTTTTTAAGGGAGGCTGTCTGGGAAAGGGAAAAGTATATAAGAACTGACTGTTGGGGGAAATGGGTTTTTCCAACTTTTGAGCTACCTGTTTATTCTGCTCTGTCTCTGCCAAGGTCCAGACAAGCCCGAGAGGGGCAGTGCCCCACGGTTTCAAGACTCAAAGTAGGTTTCCAATTCCAAATGACCCGACTTTTGTTTAGCCCCCAAATTCTTTTTTTTTTTTTTTTTTTTTTTTTTTGCCACACCATGCAGCTTGTGGGCTCTCAGTTTCTCAGTTCCCTGACCAGAGACTGAACCCAGGCCATGGCAGTGAAAGCCCAGAATCCTAACCACTAGGCCATCAGGGAACTCCCTAGCCCCAAAATTCTAAGCTTTGCCAGAATAATAAAGTCAAACCTTGATCCTGAGAGCCTTTCTATGCAAGTACACAGCTGATGTTTTGGTTCAACCAATGACCGTGGATCAGTGGCGTGCTGCTATTAACCTAGAGGGCAAGTAGAAGATGGCCCTCTCTATCTCGCCCCTAATCCTTCCACCTGTAGCTCCAGCTGGGGTCACAGTCATTCACTTTATTTTCGGTTCCTGTGCTCTGATGAGGAGCCTTCAGATGGGCCAGATCCCACCCAAGGCAAAAGGCTAATAATTCCTGAGCCAGCAACCTAAGGAGACAATGCTGGCCAGTGATTAGACCTCAGCACACTTAATGTTACCATACTGTGCAGGAAGGCAGGTCCCCAGATGCAGTCTGGGGCAGTCTCTGCCTGCCTTGGTCTTTCCTAGATCTTAAGTTCCCAAGAGGATGTTTTTCACTGTAAATGTTGCACCTTCTGAGACAGTCAAAGATTAAATAAAAACTGAGTTACTCAAAAGCACAGAGCCACCTAAAATTATGCAATCCTGTTATATAACCCCTACTCTGTCTTCCTAGTTGCCTCTCTGTGCCTCTTCCAAACCTGTTCATAAACCTGCCTGTTAAGGCCTGCCTGACTGCTCAGCCTTCCTCTGGTGCCTCCTCTTGTCTTCTCCCTGAAACAGCCCCTTCGGTTTTCATTCTATTTTCTCTGTCTTCTCCTCCTGAATCTTTCAGACTCGAAATGCCTCAGGAAAGAGACTCTAATTTCAGTACTGCTTCTGCTTCCAGAAGCAACATTTGCCTTCACTGTTTAAGTAATATGTAACACGATCTCTCTGGTAAGCACTATCCCATACCATCCTTTTCCTGATCATCTCTATCCCTCTCTCAGATTAAACTGTGGTACTCAAGGTGTAAATTTATGTGGGGTGGGGGAGGGATGGAGAGAGCAAGGGGGCCTTTTCTCTAGGTCTTTATAGCTTTGAAAATAAATAATAAAAAGATCACAGATGCCCCCTGTTCATTTACTAGTCCAAGAAAACATTTCCTACAAAATATAACATGGATCTAAGATCATCTGCCATGCCATTTAACAATGTATAATGATATGAAAATAAAAATAATTAGATAACCCCTTAATTATCAAATATTAAAGAATACAGATATTGACTAGAAGGGAGCAATAAGTGGAGAATTTGGGTTAAAATAATACTTAATGTGTTTTAATTTTTTTAAAAAAACTTCTTGCTTCTCATTTTCTAGTTTCTATCTCACTCCTTACTGCCTTCCTTTTAAAAATGAGATACAGCTATCACAGCATAAACAGAGACAGTGGTACAAGGCACTGAATTAAGCAGTGCTCCCCTCGGTATAGGAAATCTCAGTTAGAAACAAGTACTTCCTGTTGGAGATTATGAAAGTCTCATTTTTGCCATGGATGTCATATTTGATTTCTCTTTTAGAGAAGTGGAGGTATATGTCCTCTGTCCCAGGTAACAAAGTTGGTTTGTAAATAAATTTAAGAAATAACTATCACAGTTCTAAATCTCTTCCATATTGCATAACTGACTTCATATTTTTATGTTCTGAAATTCAGCACTCTTTTAAGGCTTGTCTTTTTTTAATTTAGTGGAAATACTTCCTTGGCCAATGTCATAGAAAACTCAGTAGAGCCCTACAGTCACGGTAAATATTTTATTAACTATCCTGTCCAAAAAATCACCCCTCTCTACCTATTCACTGCCCAGGTCAGTCCTTTTCCCCCATTTCCCATAACCCCATTCGAATTCTACCCCCAAAATACAGGTTGTACCTTCCCTAGTTCAAGAACATGATTTATTAATGCAAATGTGCTAGAATCTGAGAACTGATCATTGACTTTCTGAGAAAGCCATATGGCAAAACACCTTTAAATAAAAGTCACTGACCAAATCTTGGCAGACTATCAGTCTCTCGGGTAAAGTATAATCTGCCCCACTTTATTAAGAAAGCTTCTTCAAGTTTGACTACTCATGTTCTCAATATCTAGCTCTTGGTAAATGAAATTAGTTTGCAGATGGTCCAGAGCTCAGAAGTTTATTAAACTGTTTTACATTTTTAGAAAGCCCAAATTATTCAGTGCTAGGTAACCATTAAGTACAAAAGAAGATTTTTTTTTGTGGCCACTCAGTTTATTGTCAATGGCCTTGAACAACACACAGTTTTGTTGACAGTCACAGCACACTTGGACAACTAAAAAAACACTGTACTGGGTGCATACTGGGCAGTGCTGGAGTTGTGTCATTTCCCTGTCTCCTGCAGTTATTACAAGGATGGAATCAGCCCATGGGTTCAATACAGTTAAAGAATTTAAATGACTGCTACACTGAAATATTTGTTTTACTCCATTCCCTTCAACTCCTTGTTCTGAAATTGGACTGTGCCCATTTTGTTTCTCTATACATGTCCCTTATTTGTCTTGGAGGAAATAAACGTTAGAAGCCTACTGCAATCCCACAGATAGAAAAATGCTAGATTCTACTACCATCATTAATGTTTCCAGGCTCCATTTAGTTCAGTGCTTCTCCCCAAGTGTATCAGGACACACTGTGTTCCAAAGGCCTAACTGTCTTATTGTGACAACACCTGACTTTCCCCACAACATGGACTACCTTTGGGCAGATCCTAACCTCATACCCTTTGTCCTCAGATTTCCAGTCAATTCAGTTCCCATCCCTTGTCCTTACTAATTAGAATTCTATTCAGGTTTGCTTTGAAGGCAAAACAATAAGAATGTCCCCTGGGTGCATGAATCCCAACTCTAGAGAACCTAAAAGTAAGTATTCTCCATACTGGTCATACGGTTATGTTTTTACAAACTATGAACAGATGAAAGACACAACTTCTGATATCAAAAGAGCCTCACCAAAAGCAACTCAAGATCAACTATTCTAAGACTATTCTGTTTAGTTCAGTGCTTCTCCCCCAATATTTTTAAAGTATATATCTTCCCACATTTAACTGGAATAAGATCTCTTAGGAAAAATCTTTGCAACTCACTTATTCTAAAACATTTATCAGGAACGAGCTACAGTATTTAAAATTGGCCACAAGACGGGAATAAAGATGCAGACCTACTAGAGAATGGACTTGAGGACACAGGGAGGGGGAAGGGTAAGCTGGGACAAAGTGAGAGAGTGGCATGGACACATATACACGTGGGAGGGAGGGAGACGCAAGAGGGAAGACATATGGGAACATATGTATATGTATAACTGATTCACTTTGTTATACAGCAGAAACTAACACACCATTGTAAAGCAATTATACTCCAATAAAGATGTTAAAAAAATAAAAATAAATAAAATTGGCCAGTGGCCATTTCCAAAGTGAGATTTTTTTTTCCCCCACTATGGTCATGATTGGCAATTAGTAATCTTTTCCAAAGCTGGGTTAGATTTAACGTGAGTGTGCCCTTCAGCGTGGAACACTGGGGCCTCAGTGGTTCATTGAGCAATGTATTAAAGTGAACATTTGTTAAAAAGCATGGCTCTATCCTTAGATACTTCCTCAAACAGTATATTATTATTAATCAGTATGTTTGAAGTTACAGGTGACAGAAACCCGACTCAAATCTGCTTAGGCAAAACAAAAAATATATTAGCTCATTTAGATGGATAGCACTAAGAAGAAAACTGGAGTCAAGACTCAATACTGTCAGGAAACTCATTTGCTCTCGCCCACCACCCACCTTCCTGAGTCTCTGCTTATCTGTGTCTCTTTGCCTCCCTCTCTCTACCCCATGTGTGTCTTCCAGGTGACCCAGGAAATAAACTCCAGGCTATCATCTGTCCTGCACTTATATCTCAAAAACATGAATGTCTTGCCCATCAGCTGTATCATAAAAGTCCTCATTTGTCTGATTATATCTATGCCTTCCCCTGAACACATCACTGTAGCCTAGAAGATGGGGCAGCCTAGGAGACAAGGATCTCTAACTAGGCCTCAATCACATGCTTACTTCTGTGGCTAGGAATAGGAAGTAGGGAATAGGGAGGTTATAGATCAACATAATTATTGTCCTTATCAAAATCACATGAAATGGGAAAGAAGTCTCCAAATGGAAGGGACTGTTATTACCAAAATGAAAGAAAAACATCCAGGGCAGCCATATCGTTAGCTAGTAGAGTCTACCACTGACCTCTTTCATGCAAAGATGCGGTGGCCATCTATTCAGGTGTGATTCCCAGACTTTTTACAAATTTTGAGAAAGGGAGAGCAATCTGCCACTCACTCAGATGACATGCTGGATATATTCTCGATCAATAATTTTGAACAGCTGAACTCTGGATAATCACAAAGAGAATAACCTTGAATTCTCTGATGCTTGGCTCTTATCAAAAGCTTAGTTTTAGGAAATAATATTCAAGGAAGATTACATGAAGGATTTGCTGTCCTCTATAACTACTGGTTACCTTTCCAACAGCCACTTTGCCCATCGTGTTTTTTGTTGGCAGAACTTTATTTTGTTTGGGTATCTCCCCTGGCTCTATGTGTCTCAGGGCTAACACTCCCTCAGGGTCAAGGTCTGATGAGTTAAATTCTAAGCCAGTGATGATGATCCCACGCCCGTTGCTAACGCCGGTTTAAGGGCAGACAGGTGACCCATCTCTAGCCAGTGAGACATGTGGGGAGTCTGCTTTGGAGGTTCTGGTTTGGAGGTTCAGCTTCCCTGCCACTATAAAGAAGAAGGAAGAATGGCTGGAACTCTTTCTACTTCTGGACAATACTGCAGCCACCCTGGAATCTGGAGAGGGGCAAGTCTAAAGGCAAACACACTGAAGATGGTAAAAAAGAGAGAGGGCTTACTGATGACACTGCAGAGCTGCCAAAGTCAGCTAGTCCTGAAATCTATCATAGAAATATCTATTATGATAAAAAAAAAGAGTCTATCATAGAAATACAACAAAATGCCTTGCAGTTAAACTGATTTAGTGTTGGAGTGTTCTGCCTTCAGAGTAAAAGATACAGCAAAAACTTCTCTTTACCAGGCTTCGCTGGCAGTGCAGTGGTTAAGAATCTGCCTGCCTATGCAGGGGACACGGGTTCGAGTCCTGGTCCGGGAAGATCCCACACACCACACAGCACCTAAGGTGTAGTTACTTTGTAGTAACTTTTTTTTTTTTTTTTTTTTAGCGGTACGCGGGCCTCTCACCGTTGTGGCCTCTCCCGTGGCAGAGCACAGGCTCCGGACGCGTAGGCTCAGCAGCCATGGCTCACGGGCCCAGCTGCTCCGCTGCATGTGGGATCTTCCCAGACCGGGGCACGAACCCGTGTCCCCTGCATCAGCAGGCGGACTCTCAATCACTGCGCCACCAGGGAAGCCCTGTAGTAACTTTTAAAATCAGAACGTATAAGTCCTCAGACTTTGTTCTTCTTTTCCAAAATTGTTTTAACTAATCAGGGCCTCTTGCAATTCTACATGAAATTGAGGATTGGCTTTTCCATTTCTGGGGTGGGGGGTAGGGAAGCCACTAGAAATTGAATAGGTATTGCATTGAATCTGTAGATCACTTTGGGAAATAACCATTTTAACCATATTAAGTCTTCCAATCAATGAACACAGATGTCTATCCATTTACTTAGGTCTTGTTTAATTTCATTCAGCAGTATTTTGTAGTTTTCAGTGTATAAGTCTTTCACATCCTTAAATGTACTCCTAGATATTTTATTTCTCTGGATGCTTTCTTAATTTTCTTTTAGGATTGTTCATTACTAGTATATAGAAACACAGCTGATTTTTTGTGCTTTGATCTTGTACCCTGCAACTTTGCTGAATTTGTTTAATTAGCTCTACTAGTTTTTGTGTGTATGCATTCTTTGGGATTTTTAACATACAGAATTATGTCATCTGCAAATAGATATAGTTTTACTTCTTCCTTTCCAATTTAGATACCTTTCAGTTCTCTTCCTAGCCTAATTGCTCTGGATAGGACTTTCAGTACAATGTTGAATAGTGATGGTGAAAGCGGACATCCTTGTTTTGTTCCTGATCTTGGAGAGAAAGCTTGCAGTCTTTTACCACTGAGTATGGATGTTAGTCATGTTATAAATGCCTTTTGTCATGTTAAGGAAGCTCCGTTCTACTCCTCGTCTTCTGAGTCTTTTTGCGATGAAGGGTGTTGAATTTTATCAAATGTTCTTTCAGCATCTATTGAGATGATCATGTGGATTTTTGACCCTTTGTTCTATTAATGTGGTATATTAAATTGATTTTCTTAGTGGTTGCCATGGGGATTACAGTTAATATCCAAAGTTTATAACAAACTAGTTTGAAATGATACCAACTTACCTTCAACAGCATGCATTAAATCTGTTCCTATCTAGCTCTGTACCCCCATTTTACGTTGTTTTTGTCACACATTACATTTTATACATCGTGTGCCCATTAACATAGATTTATAATTATTGTTTTAGACATTTATCTTTTATAGTATTTTTTAATACTTATTATTATAGTACTTTTTAATACTTCAAATAACTATTTACCAGAGGTTCTTGGGAACTTTCTTTTTTTTTAAGCTTACGCTTACATTTAAACCTTTTTTTTTGGCGATACGCGGGCCTCTCACTGTTGTGGCCTCTCCGGTTGCGGAGCACAGGCTCTGGACGCGCAGGCTCAGCAGCCATGGCTCACGGGCCTAGCCGCTCCGCGGCATGTGGGATCTTCCCGGACCGGGGCATGAACCCGTGTCCCCTGCGTCGGCAGGCAGACTCTCAACCACTGCGCCACCAGGGAAGCCCCGACATTTATCTTTTAAATCATATAGGAAAGACAGAGGAATTACAAACCAAAATTACAATGATACTGGTTTTATATTTATCTATAGTTACCTTTACCAGTGATCTTTATTTCTTCATATGGCTTTGAGTTACTGTATAGTGTCCTTTTGTTTCAGCCTGAAGGACTCTCTTTAGCATTTGTTGCAAGGCAGGTCTTAGCAATGAACTCTTTTAGCTTTCATTTATCTGAAAATGTCTTAATTTCCCCTTCATTTTTGAAGGACAGTTTTGCCAAACATAGAAGTCTTGGTTGACAATTCTTTTCTTTCAGCACTTTAAATATATCATCCCACTGCCATCTGGCCTCCATGGTCTTGATGAAAAATTGGCAGTTCATCTTACTGAGAAGCCCTTGTATATGACAAGTTGATTCTCTCTTGCTACTTACAAAGTTCTCTCTTTGGCTGTCAACAGTTTGATTATAATGCATCTAGGTGTGGATGTCTTTGGTTTTATCCTACTTCGAGACTCTTAGGCTTCTTGGATGTGTATATTAATGGTTTCCATAAAATTTGGAAAAATTACAGACTTATTTTTTCAAATAATCTTCCTGCCCCTTTCTTTCTCTCTTATCCTTCTGGGACTCCCATAGTGCATATATTGCTAAGCTTGATGGATCCTACAGGTCTCTTAGGCTCTGCTCCTTTTTCTTCATTCTTTTTGCTTTCTACTCCTCAGACTGGGTAATTTCAATTTTCCTATCTTCCCATTTGTTGATTCTTTCTTCTGCCTTCTCAAATCTCCTGTTGAAGCCCCTTAGTTTTATACTTGTTTGCTTGTTTTTAATTTCAGCTATTGTAACTTTCAGCTCCAGAATTTCTATTTGGTTCCTTTTTACAATTCCTATCTCTGTATTGATATCCCCTACTTGATCATACACTATTCTCCTGATTACCTTTTGTTGTTTATTCATGGTTTCCTTTAGCTCTTTAAGCATATTTAAGGCAGTTAATGTACAGTCTTTGTCTACTAAGTCTAATGTCTGGGCTTCCTCACGGATGGCTCCTACCAGTTTCTTCTTTATCAATGGGTCAGACTTTCCTGTTTCTTTGTATGCTTTGTAACTTTTTTTTTTTGAGAACTGAACATTCTGATAAGGGTTTCATATTCAGAAAATATAAAGAACACTTACACTTCAACAACAAAATAAACAACCCAATTTTGTAAAATGGGCAAAGAATGTTGAATAGACATTTCTTCAAAGTAGGTATTCAATTGGCTAACAAGCATGTGGAAAAGATGTCCAACATCATTGGTTATCAAGGAAATACGAATGGAAACCACAGTGAGATACCACACTCTACCCACTAGGATGGTTATAATAAAAATAAATAAATAAATTACAAAAAAAGAAGGAAAATAAGATCTGGAGAAATAGGAATCCTCATATATTCCACTGGAAATGTTAAATGATATAGCCACTGTGAAAAAACCTTGTGGTTCCTCAAAAAGTTATACATGGAATTACCATATAACCCAGCAATTTCACTATTAGGTATATACCCAAAAGAACTGAAAACAAATAAATACTTGTTCACAGATCTTTATAGCAGCATGATTCCCAATAGCCAAAAGCTATAAACAATCTAAATGACTATCAACAGATGAAAGGATGAACAAATTGTGATATGTACATACAATGGATGATTATTCAACCATGAGAAGGAATGAAGTGCTGATAATTTGAATGCACTTCAAAAACATTTTGCTAAGTAAAAGAAGCAAGACACAAAAAGTTACTTTTTGTATGGTTTTTATGTGAAATAGGCAGAAGAGGCAAATCCACAACAGAAAGCAGATTTATGGTTGCAAGTGGACGGGGAGAAGAGGGGAATGGGGAGTGATTACTTAATGGGTATGAGGTTTTCTGGAGTGATAAAAAATTTTTTGAAACTATAAAGAGATGGTAATTGCCCACATTGTAAATATTCTAAATGCCACTGAATTGTACATTTTAAAATGGTTAACTGCATGTTGCGTGAATTTCACCTCAATTTAAAAAAGAAAATAACTTCTGTGGCTTAAATTATGCCTCTAAATCAACCCTAAGTCTCAGAGCTTCATACTTCAACTTCACTGCGCTATCTCCTGGAAGAATCACTTCTACTAAATTGTATTCTTAGTACTTGGCATCATGTACTTGGCATCATGTACTTGGCTTGAACTGAGCGGCATTACAAGTATCAGCCAAATGAAAACTATTACTGTAGCTATCACAAGGCTGTTGTTGAAAGCATGCTGATTTCCCTGTCACCCAGTGCCCACTTCACAAGGACCCATAGGAGTAATTCTTCTCAGGCCTCACTTCCTAAAAACGTTCCTGGATAAACAGTATCTTTTTAAACCTTAAAGATACTGCATAACTTGAAATGATTGCACTGAGTTGTTTAGGGGAAACTGTTCCATTCACACCACCTTTTCCCAAATCTCCAGAGTGGGCAGCAAGTCTTTGGACCTTCTCAAGTACTTGAGCTGGGAGAAGAAGAGAGAAATAAGAAAAAGTAAACAAAACGAAGTCACACTGATGGCAGAAGACTTCAGTAAAGGTCTTAAAACCCCTGCAGCTGAGGTCTGCAAACACCATGAACCCAGACCCCAACTCCAGCTTCATGGAGGCTCAGCCTCCCCCAGGAGACCTGCTCTTAGATCAGTGTGATGTTTCAACTTGTGGCTCCCCTTAATTTGAGCCTGAAGCTCAGATGCAAATTTATGGTCCACATTCAATAACAGGGGCAGGCAGATCTTGTTAACACATGTCTGCAGCCTTTAACTTATTGCACTCCTTTATTTTCACCTTCACAATTTTATCTTTCTTTTTTTTCCTTGTATTTCTATTAACCACTCAATCTTTTTTTAGGACAAGATGGAATATAAATAACAGGAAAATAAAAATATGTGTCACGTTACCCATCTGTATGGAAAATAAGCAAGCTGCCTACAAATATAACTGCCATCCACCTCTGTGCAGTGATGAGGTGACCCACCATTCAGGTAATAATATTTAAGATAAATTCTTTACCTTTCATTACAAAATTATCAGCTCAGTTTTCAATCAATGATTTGAAATTATGGCACTTATAAAAAACCTTAATTTAAAGTTATCTACTGTCCAGTTTCTTTCTTAGACCAGGGAAAATTACTAATACTTGAGAGGACTAATTTCTGGTGCAACAGTTTCCTCCATTCTATCATATATTTTTATCCTTGTAATAATGGTTCATATATATATATATATATATATATATGTGTGTGTGTGTGTGTGTATATATGTTTTATTGTCAGCTTCAAATCCATTTTGAAAATAAGCAAAGTTAACCAAAGAATGAAAATGAAAGAATAACTCAACGGTCAGTGCTTCCTTCCTTTCTCCCCTTTCACCTTCCTTCACCATTAGAAGCCCAATGTATACAGTTTTTATCAGTAGGCACAATCCTCTCTAGTAGTACCTTGAAAAATGTACAACAGTGCTTATGAACAAAAAAGAATATGATAGATTAAACACTTCTAAGTAACACATGAGTCAAAGAAGAAATCTCAAGAGAAACTTTAAACTACCAAATGAAAATAAAAATAGAACTTAACAAAATTTGTGAGATGCAGAGAAAGCAGTGCTTAGAGAAAAATTTACAGCATTGAATGCACATATTAGAAAAGAAGAAAGATCTAAAATCAGTAATACAAGCTTCTACCTTAGGAAACTAGAAAAAGAAGAGCAACTTAAATCCAAAGTAAGTAGAAGGAAAAAATAATAAAAATTAGAGTAAAAATCAATGAAATTGAAAACAAAAAATCAATAGACAAAAATCAATGAAACCAAAAGCTGTCTTTGAAAATATCTCTAAAATTGAGGAACTCTTAGCCAGATTAAGAAAAAAAGACAGAAGACACAAATTATTAATATTAGAAATGAAAAAGGGGCCATCACTACTGATCCCATGGACATTAAAAGGATAATAAAGGAATATTACGGAGAACTCTAGGCCCACAGATTTGATAACCTAGGTAGAAGGGACCAATATCTTGAAAGACACAATCTACCAAAACTCATACAAGGAAAAATAGATCAATGGCCTATATCCATTAAAGAAATTGAATCAATAATTAAGTACCTTCCAAAACACAAACACCAGGCCCAGATGGGTTCACTGGTAGATTCTACCAAACATTTAAGGAGGAAATTATACCACCTCTCTATACTCTCTTCCAGAAGACAGAAGCAGAGAGAATATTTCCTAACTTGTTCTATGAGGCCAGCATTACCCTAATATTAAAACCAGACAAAGACACTGTAAGAAAGGAAAGCTATAGCCCAACATCTCTCATGAACATAGACACAAAAATCCTAAACAAAATATTCGGAAATCAAATCCAACAATGTATAAAAAAGCATGTGGTACAAAAGGCCTGGGTTTGAGCTTCAGGTTGTCACATACTATTTAGTGGCCTTGGACAAGTCACTAAAACTTACTTTATCATAATTGACACCTGCCTACCTACTGTATAGTACTGAAGAAATCAAATAAGAAAAAAATGTGCAGAAGCACATCAAATTACATTGTCACTCCAAACTAGGAAGCACTAATTTAATGAATCACAGCAATGATACCCTGAGCGACAAGAGTCAAGAGTGGGAGTTACTGAAATCAAAGCCACAGGTTTAATCTTGGATGGGCTTCAAATTCCCACTGGTATTCATGGCAACAGACTGTAGCTCCAAGTCTAAGTAGTCACCTCTAGGATGCACAGACACCACCAGGACCGACACACGCTCCCAAGAAAATGACTTGAGGATTCAGATCCTGCAGAAAGTGGCAGGACACCACATCTCTCAGGCACCACCTAAGTACATGACAACACTGCCATCCTATGTTTCTGCAGAGGCTGCATTTATTTTCCACTAAGTGTTCTGGCAGACTGCTTTACCGGAACCTATTACACAGCCACCAATTTATTCGAAAAGGGGACAAAATAGACACACACACACACACAAAATTCATTACCCACAGGATATGTCACAGTTAATGGTAATTAATCAAACTTTTTTCCCTTCGTGTAGAAAACCAGCCACATAAATAACCAGGGATCAATGGAGCATCTGTTTCATCCCTTAAAAAAGCTACTGGCAGAATGCTGCTCAGATTTTCTGGTATGCTTAAAGAAAACTATTTTCAGAGAAAGGAGCTATACTTTTATTTGGAAAAAGAAATCCATAATCTCTTTCCTAAATGTGTTTTCTATGCCATAATTACATTCTTTTATATATGTGTACACACACATTAACACAGGTGACTTGATCGGAAACACACATATAAAAAATTTAGGTTAGTGCCAATAAAATACGAAGATAAAGCTTCAGGAATTTCCTTTGACATTTTAGTAAAGCAAATTTCATTTGGAAATGTTTCTGTACATCTAAATAGCATAACTATACTTATAAAAATGTCTAATCTCCTGAACTCATATCTATTGAACAAAATGAAGGAAAACTGCCCCCTTATTTGGCCAAATAAATGGCCAAATTATTCTGCCAACTAACCTAAATTTGGGTGTTTATATTGCCTTTAGTACTGCTAGTACCACCAAAATTCAAACTCCATGTATTTGGCTGTCCTCTCCAAAACTACACCCCATAGGGAGCTTCATTCTCAGGCTCCTCAGCAAATTATTTCCACAGTGAAACATTTAACCAAGTGCCATTTTAACCAACATCCCTGATAGGTACCCAGGCAGCAGCGGTCCTTTTCAGTGCCTCGTCGACTTTTGTCAGCTAAAAATACCTTAAACATAAAGGGATATGCTAGTGTGGCTATGGTGGGTAACCTATTTGAAAAATATATAATTTAACACTGCCAGCTATTTCATTTATCCTTCTCTGAGTTAAGGTATTTCAAAGAATTAGACTTTTCTTTCTGGAAATGTCTGAACATATTTCTTTGAATTCCCTAAAAATATATTTGGCTAGATTAGGTCATTAACTCCAAGAAAAATAAACACTATTATTAATAGCTATGGCTTGGAGAGCAGTTACAGTGTGGCCTGAACTGTTTTAACAAATTCATACATTTGCCTTTTAGCTTCTTACTTCGAAGATTGCAAGGTTTCATATTTTAATGAAGCTTCTAAGAGATAGAAAAATATTGGGGAGTCACAGGAATGTAAGGTACAGCACAGGGAATATAGTCAATGATATTGTAATAACTCTGTATGTGACAGATGGTAACCAGACTTATCCTGGTGACCATTCCGTAATGTATAAAAGTATCGAATCACTATGTTGTACACCTGAAACTAATATCGCATGTCAATTATAATTCAATTTAAAAAATATTAGGGAGAAAGGGAGGTTGATAATGAAAACCCTTATACAGAGTCAATCTTATTTCACTCTTAAGGATACCCAGGGAACAGAGCCAGTACCAAACACAAGGGGAAGGGGACTGCTGCAGAGTCATTTGCAGAGGTGGTCCCTGAATTCATACACGTACCAAATGTTACCAAATATTATCTTAGCTCAGGGTTTCTCAACCTCTACACTACTGATATTGTTAAAGAAAAATATTCTGACACTTGCTAAACCGGTAAGGAAGATTTTATTCAGGATTATCGCAATGGCTGTCGACTGTTGCAACAGGGGAGAGTGATCAGGTTCAACTCTAAACACTGCAAAGACAGCTGGGAACTTATACTAACAATCAGAGTGAGGGGGTCAGGAGATGGAAAATTACTAAGATAAGACATCAAGGGTAGGGGGATTCTTACCAAACTGACCTAACAGGAGTCTTGCTGAACACAGGCCAGGGTGATCAGACATCAAGGGTGGGGGATAAGGAATTTGATCAGATAACAAGGGTGATCTGGTATGGAAAGCTAGCGGTACTGGGGTTCACTATACTGACTCAGCAGAAGTCTTGCTAAAACTGGGCTAGGCAGGCCAAAGACAGGATGGGGGCCAGGGCGGGCTGAGTGAGGCCTAAACAAGAAGGCTTGGAGGTGCCCAACTAAAGTTTGGGAAGGAAAGGGTCTTTGTCAACATCTTGGATCAGTTAAATCTTTGTCTTGAGAGGCCACTCTGTGCCTCTGAGGATGGTTATAGCAGCATCTCTGGCCTCTACCTACTGATTGCCAGTAGCACCTCCAAGCCCCTCCACCCCCTCCCGCCCCCAGGTTGTGACAATCAAAAATGTCCTGAGACACTGACACCACTGCTTTAGACCAAGGGTTAGCAAACTTTTTCTGTAAAGGGCCAGACAGTAAATATTTTCGGCTTCGAAGAATACATATACATATTCTTCTTTGTCTTTTTTCAACCATTTAAAAATGTATAGACTATTCTTAGCTGGTGGATCATAAAAAAATGCAGCAGGCCAGATTTGGTCATTGGTTGCCAAGCTCTACCTCTGACTAAATACCACTTTCCAAGTAGAGATAGACAGTATACATATAGTATTATATTCAACAAAATACAGATTTACTTAAACTATGATTTGGGTCTTGGTAACTTTCTGTCAATACTATTTTCTCAAAGGAGGAAGAACAGAATTAGAGGCAGAGTCTTGTGGCAGGCCACATACGTTTTTACGTTAGAAAAGTAAGCTACTGCACAATAGCCTGGGGAAAACTGCTCAAAATGCTCCCGCAAACTGCCCTTTCCCCTCTAAACACAGCCCAAAAAAACCCTGCATTTCCATCCCTTGGTCTTCAAATCCCCAACTACATAGCGTTGATTTAGGAGTTTGCTTTTGTTGGTGTTTTTTAACTGACACTACTTGGGTTTCTGTTTAACATGTTTTTTCATACTCTCTCTCTTCATCTAACATTCTGGAATTCATCTCTAAAATTAATCTATCCCAGGATACAGAGTCTATGAATATGAAGTAGGTCACTGGAACACCTTATCTTGCTTAAGGGTCAGTTACATGAACCCCCATGTGCCACAATCCTCTCAGCTTTTGCCTCTAGAAACAAATATGTACTCATATATTAACAGGATTACCCTGGAAATGATGACATGCTAAAAATGACCCTAGGACTATCTAAAGGTTATACTACAATCCAGCTACTGAATGTGAGAATTTAAGCTATGTGGTACTCTTGTTTTTAACAGTTACAACAAATACCACTGAGAAGAAGAAAAAAAAAAAAAAAAAAAGACCCAAAACCTTGTATATTTCAATTTACGAGATTCCATTAGGCAAGGTCTACGTTACTAGGAAAAATGGAGAAAATATCTCTGAACAAATGCAGTAAAACATGTCTAACCTCATAGGATATATCTGCCATGTGCTTATTCTTCTTAGATAAAACATCAACATTAAAATGTCTCCTTTGGGAGCTCCCTGGCAGTCCAATGGTTAGAACTTGGTGCTTTCACTGCAGGAGGCATGGGTTCAATTCCTGGTCAGGGAACTAACATCCAACAAGCTGAGCGGTGTGGCCAAAACAAATATTTTTTTAAATTCTCCTTTGATGCTGACACTCTAACTAGAAAAGCAGAAGCTTACCATATTCCTTTTTTTTTGGCCACACTGCACACTTTTCAGGATCTTAGTTCCCCGACCAGGGATCGAATCCGTGCCATCAGCAGTGAAAGCGTGGAATCCTGACCACTGGATCACAGGGGAATTCCCAGAAGGCATTTTTTTTATTTTCAAATTAATTTATTTTCAAATCATAAAAACAATATATAGCCATTGCAGTATATAGAACCATTGCAATATATAGCCGACAATATATATAGAGAGAAAATATAAAGGTAGTAAAAATCACTCAAAGCACCACCACGGGATAAACTATTTTTAAAGCTTTAATATATTTCTTCCTAGTCTTTTTTCTATACTTTCTAATAATTTCATAAATCTTACTAAGTTGGAAGCATAATATATGTGTGTTTATACACACAGTTGGCAAAAGATTTCAACAAATAAGAGATCTATATTTTTAATGTCTTCCGCTCATTCTTTTACATATCTATCATAAAAACCCAGAAATCTAGGGACTTCCCTGGTGGTCCAGTGGTTAAGAATCCGCACTTCCATTATAGGGGGCGTGGGTTCGATCCCTGGTCGGGGAACTAAGATCTCACATGCTACGTGGCATGGCCAGAAAATAAATAAATAAAAGTAAAATAAAATAAAAACAGAAATCTAAACAAAGTTATGTAAAAATGTACTGAGTCTTTCATTGAAGATTATTTCTAAGACTGAAAAACTGGTACAAGCAAAGTGTTCAATAATAAGAGAAGGATTAAATACATATGGGACATCCCTATAATGGAATGAAGGACAACTATTAAAATTGGATTATTTTTTAAGAATTTAATGGCTTGAAATTAAATCTTGATTCCTGCTCCTTCCATTTAATTTTACATCCTGAGCATTTTCCCAAGTCATTAAATTCTCAAAAAAATCTAATTTATAAAATTTAGATTTTAGATTTCTTCATATCATTGCCAATGTTCTAGCAATTTACACTCCCACCAGCAGATTCTAGGGTACATCTCAATGAGCCTTTAAGAAGGTATACTCTTAAATCAACAAGTGCAAATACCTTGAAAATGTATTTCAATAATGATTCATGAAAGTAATTATTTAGATTTTTTAGATGCCTGTAATTAAATCTATAACATCCAAAAAAGTTGCTAATTTTATGTAAAGTGGCTAGAAACAAAAAGCGGTAAGACTCCTTTCAAATCCACATTTTATATATATACATTTTTTTAAGTGCTGACATGCTGTTCTCCAAATTACTTACTAAAACTGTCTGTGACCACTTAAGAGGAAATCATCCTAAGCTGTGTAGCAGCTTCTAGCTACCACTCAAAAAAAAGCAACCGGGGGCTTCCCTGGTGGCGCAGTGGTTGGGAGTCCGCCTGCCGATGCAGGGGACACGGGTTCGTGCCCCGGTCCGGGAGGATCCCACATGCCGCGGAGTGGCTGGGCCCGTGAGCCATGGCCGCTGAGCCTGCGCGTCCGGAGCCTGTGCTCCGCGGTGGGAGAGGCCACAACAGTGAGAGGCCCGCGTACCGAAAAAAAAAAAAAAAAAAAAAAAAAGAAGCAACCGAAGCAGACAATTAAAACAAAGTTTGGTGAGTCATATGGTAGGGAAAGAATGGCATGCTATGACATCATATAAGAAGAAGCATTTAACCCAACCTGTTGGTTGGAAGGCAAATGGATCAGACAAGGCTTTCCAGGTGAAATGAAATCTAAGCTGAGTCCTGAATATGGAGATGAAAGTGTTAGCCAGGCAAATGGGGCAGTGAGGGAAGAGTAGTCCAGGAAGAGGGAAGAGCATATGCAAAGGCCCAGAGGAAGCAGAGAGAACGTGACATATTACAGGGAGCGCAAGTAGTTTACTACGGCTGGAGCACAGAACTAGAGTGGGAAAGCACTCTTCTTAGGGGCCCCAAAATTACAGATGCCCTCCCTCTCTGGCCAGACTAGACTCTGGACTTTTTTGTATTGTTCTTTTATTAAAATAAATAGAAATTAAGGACAAAAAGAGGCAAAGACTCTTCCCAGCTCTCTTCCTTATGGTGAGATTCTTCAAATGGTGGAATTGTCCTGTTCCTCCAAATTGGTGGGGCTTGCTCAACAATGAAGTAGATAATAGGGGGTTTGCCCAACACTGGATGACCAGTCGAGGAGGGTGAGTCTGGCAGATGCAGGCAAGTGTCATGATGAGATTTACTGCTAGGAAGAATAACACTCTGGCAGTAATATAAAGAAATGGATGGAAAGAGGACACCATTATAACAGCGGGGGCAAACGATGAAGGAGGTCCAAACTAGAATACTTATGATGGAATGCAGAGAAATGGAAGTGTGCTTCGAAGAGAGACTAAGTAGGTGGACTGGAGAGGACTGAGCAGACGTCCAGGACAAGTGGAAGGGTAATCCTAGATGTCTAGCTTGGGCTACTGAGAAAGGAAGGCAGCAGAGCACAGTGATTAAGATTCCTCACTCTGGGATTCCATCTCTACCAGATAATGGTTTTGTGACCTTGGGAAAGTTACTTAAACTCCATGTGCTTCAGTTTCTGCATCTGCAGAGGGGGAATAACAGTAAAATCTATCTCAAAGGATTTTGTGAGGAGTTACACGGAAGTTTTCAGAACAGGACCTGGCACGTAGAAGATGCTGGATAAGTATTAGCCATGTAAAGGGTGATGGTGATGCCATTCGCCAAGATGAAGAACACGAGAGGAAGTGCAGATTCCAGGGGAGAAGAATGATGAGTTCAAGCTCGGATATGTTAACCTAATCTGCCTGCAGGACATCCAGGAGGCAGCCGATGACATGGGGCTACAGCTCAGAGGGGAGAGTTGTGAGTGTCAGATGCTACTTTATAAAGGGTGGTGCTAAGGAGACATCTGAGCAAGGACCTGGCAGACAAGAAGAAGCAGGCCCCAAGGGGACAGTGCATAGTGAGATGTGGAGAAAAGAACTCGGGCAGTTCCTAGGGAACACCGACATTCAAAGGATAGACAGAGGGAAACAGACTGGGAAGGAGCAGTCACAGATACAAGGGGAAGACTCACAAAAAATAATTCTAATAAAGCTGTACCATAAAAACTAAAGAAACAAAAACATGAATGACAGTGAGATAAGGGCGACATACCATAGTGCACAAGGAATCAGCTTAGAGACTGGAAATCAAGGGTAGGGACAAAAAGATCTCAATAAAACATAGTATTCCCTAAGAACCAGCATTTACAGTTTACTAATTTTTTTTAATAAATTACCTAGAAGAACCATATAGTGAAATCTCAAGTTTATAAGACACAGAGAGCTCTTCCAGTGAGCAGACTGCCTTACCAATGAGGATAAGCCTGCGAAAAATCTCATACAGTAATCTGAGTAGCCAAGAAAGAATCACATTTTTCAAGGAAAGAAAGCAGAACATAATGGCTTCACTGAAAAATAATGCAAACTGCATTTTGAAAATAAAGTTCTGGCCCCGAAGCTTTCAGTTACTGAACACAAAAAAGCCACTTTAAATCACATCACTTTGGGGCTTAGAGGAAACAGAGATAGCCATTGGTCCAGATCGTAGATATGGGAACTATTCTGGAAATCTTGCTGAAAAGCAGATAACTGAGTCATCCAAGACCACTGAGTCAGAATCTCAGGGTACGAGGTTAGCGAAAATGTACCACTTTCTGAAATTTTTTAAACAAGCTTACCAGACAATTCACGTACACACCAACATTTGGGAAGCCCTGATCTGCCTGAGCAGGAGACCAAGGGCTAAAGAAAATGAATGGCTTGGACAACAGCACACAGCTAACGAGAGCATCTAGAGCAGTTCTCAAACTCTAAAACGCATCAGAATCATCCAGAGGGCTTGTTAAATACAAATTTTTGAGCTCTACTCTCAGAGTTTCTGATTCAGCCCAGGAATTCACATTTCTAACAAGTGTCCAGGTGAGGCTGCTGCTTCTCACCTGGCGACCACACTTTGCAAACCTCTGGTCTGGACTAGTCATTAGAGACTCTTCTCTGAGTACATCAACTCAATGCAGCCTGTCCCCTTAAAGAAAAGGCAGGGTATTTCAGGAATGATGCTGAATATGAAATAGAAAAACATGACAAAATATAAATTTCATACATGTATTCAAAGCCCTTCTGGTCAACTGGAAGAGACATAGAAAGCAAGAAAAGACCCAGAATAAGCTAGAATGAAATTATAAGGGTCAGGGAACATGAGAAGAGACCAAAAGGACTGAATAAATAAAAAGACTAAATTCACAAAACAAGGTAGAGACAGGTCATGATTTTAAAATCCGTAAATTTATGAAAAGGTATGTGCAGAATGAAAAAATTTCAGAATGACAGCATTAGGCAGCTGGTTTGATTATCTGACTGTAAGAAGTTGTTTTTAAGTCTCTTTTTTGTGTTATTTACTCAGAACATCCCAAAACAGTCTTGAGGCTAAATTTTAATTCAACACAACTTTTGAAAATGGTTTCCCACTGGTCCCACACAAAGCCAGGGAAGCCACAGAGAAACATTCCTCACTCACCACCTCAATTCTGCATGACTCAGACATTCTGGTATTACATTAGAAAGAACAGCATTCCAAGGCTACTCTAACTGCTCCTCTTTTCTCATATAGACAGCCCTTAGCCCTGAAACACGACATTCAAATATAGAATTCTCTCAACAGCTCAGAATATCTGTAATTGCCTCTGTCTACCTGCTATTTGTCTCACTGTTCTGAGAACACATCCAAAATTCAAAACGATGAATTCCACTGACAGCATCTCCTCAGGACTGTCATGCACATTTCACATCATGTTGTCTTCACCTCTTCTCAAACCCATTTTCCACTTGTGGTTCTTACTGTGCTACCTCTAGTATCCGCTGTCATTTCCTCCAAAGAAATACACCTAAGTGTTAGATCCTTTCATTATCCAGTTTACTCCTACACCCAGCTAAGCTCCTCCCTCTACCTTCTAAGTATCCTTGCCCAGGCTTTCCTCTTTGTTACATATATTTGCTTTTGTACTCTCCCCACCCAACTCCCAACACCCTCCTGTCTTCCCCCAAATAATCTCACTTCCAAAGGCACAATATCTGGTTTTTGACCTTTTCAAAGCCAGTGTAAATATCATTCTGTCAACACATATACTGCTATTTAGAGCTAAGAGGCAAAAACAGGATCTACTTCTGCTACCCAGACAGGTGAATGGTTCAAGCTAGCTTTTTTTTTGAATGAATCCAGGTTTTTCCCAGGATTCATTACAGGTTATTCTTTTTTTTTTTTTTTTTTTTTTTGTGGTACGCGGGCCTCTCACTGTTGTGGCCTCTCCCGTTGCGGAGCACAGGTTCCGGGCGCGCG
>NC_041220.1:33557977-33559365 GCF_002837175.3 Physeter macrocephalus | reverse complement strand
CGCGGCATGTGGGATCCTCCCTGACCGGGGCACGAACCCGTGTCCCCTGCATCAGCAGGCGGGCTCTCAACCACTGCACCACCAGGGAAGCCCCAGGCTATTCTTTATCATAAGAATGTCGATTCTGCTTATGGCCTTGAAACTAAAGCTTCCTAAGACATTAGAGGATCTCTCATTGGCCAAGCCCTATAACAGGACACAGACACACACACGCAGACACACAAACACACACCCCTACCTGAAGACCAAAACTCAGAGTTTACCATCATCAAATTCCAAATATAATAAGTCATTGTCCACCAAATAACTAACATAAAACTTAAACACAGGCTCTATGCTTACCTACGATTATTAAATCTCAGTCTAAGGTGAGCTTCAAATCTATGCAATACTGTTTTGTTTCTGAAATATATTCTTAATTAGAAGCAAGAGACTTTATGGGAATTGCTACATAGATCCAACAGTGACATTATGACTGTCCTTTCCTTATCCTAAACTGTCTTTAAAAATACAAACTTCACTGCAATAAGTAGTGTTGGGAAAACCAGATATGCACATGCAAAGGAATGAATCTGGACCTTTACTCTACACCATATACAAAAATTAACTCAAAATGAATCAAAGACCTAAAATAAGACTTAAAACTATGAAACTCTTAGAAGAAAACATAGGGGAAATGCTTCATGATACTAGACTTGGTAATGATTTCCTGGATAAGACACCAAAAGCATAGACAACAAAAGTGAAAACAGACAAATTGGACTACATCAAAATTTAAAACTTCTGTGCATCAAAGGACATAATTAACAGAGTAAAAGGGCAGCCTACAGAATGGGAGGAAATATTTGTAAACCATATATCGGATAAAGGGTTAATATCCAGAATATGTAAAGAACTCCTACAACTCAACAACAAAAAGACAAATGACACAATTAGAACATGGGCAAAGGACATTGACTAAACATTTTTCCAAAGAAGATATACAAATGGCTAACAAGCATATGAAAAGATGTTTAACATTATTAATCATTATGGAAATACAAATCAAAACCATGAGATAGGATGGCTACTATCAAAAAAACAGTGTTGGTGAGGATATGGAGAAACTGGAATGCTTGTGTACTATTGGTAGGAATACAAAATGGTGCAGCTGCTGTGGTAAACGTTATGGTGGTTCTTCAAAAAATTAAAAGTAAGGGCTTCCCTGGTGGCGCAGTGGTTGCGCGTCCGCCTGCCGATGCAGGGGAACCGGGTTCGCGCTCCGGTCTGGGAGGATCCCACGTGCCGCGGAGCGGCTGGGCCCGTGAGCCGTGGCCAATGAGCCTGCGCGTCCGGAGCCTGTGCTCCGCAGCGGGAGAGGCCACAGCAGAGGGAGGCCCGCATACCAC
>NC_041220.1:33554483-33556692 GCF_002837175.3 Physeter macrocephalus | reverse complement strand
GGTACGCAGGCCTCTCACTGTTGTGGCCTCTCCCGTTGCGGAGCACAGGTTCCGGACGCGCAGGCTCAGCCGCCATGGCTCACGGGCCCAGCCACTCCGCGGCATGTGGGATCCTCCCTGACCGGGGCACGAACCCGTGTCCCCTGCATCAGCAGGCGGGCTCTCAACCACTGCACCACCAGGGAAGCCCCAGGCTATTCTTTATCATAAGAATGTCGATTCTGCTTATGGCCTTGAAACTAAAGCTTCCTAAGACATTAGAGGATCTCTCATTGGCCAAGCCCTATAACAGGACACAGACACACACACGCAGACACACAAACACACACCCCTACCTGAAGACCAAAACTCAGAGTTTACCATCATCAAATTCCAAATATAATAAGTCATTGTCCACCAAATAACTAACATAAAACTTAAACACAGGCTCTATGCTTACCTACGATTATTAAATCTCAGTCTAAGGTGAGCTTCAAATCTATGCAATACTGTTTTGTTTCTGAAATATATTCTTAATTAGAAGCAAGAGACTTTATGGGAATTGCTACATAGATCCAACAGTGACATTATGACTGTCCTTTCCTTATCCTAAACTGTCTTTAAAAATACAAACTTCACTGCAATAAGTAGTGTTGGGAAAACCAGATATGCACATGCAAAGGAATGAATCTGGACCTTTACTCTACACCATATACAAAAATTAACTCAAAATGAATCAAAGACCTAAAATAAGACTTAAAACTATGAAACTCTTAGAAGAAAACATAGGGGAAATGCTTCATGATACTAGACTTGGTAATGATTTCCTGGATAAGACACCAAAAGCATAGACAACAAAAGTGAAAACAGACAAATTGGACTACATCAAAATTTAAAACTTCTGTGCATCAAAGGACATAATTAACAGAGTAAAAGGGCAGCCTACAGAATGGGAGGAAATATTTGTAAACCATATATCGGATAAAGGGTTAATATCCAGAATATGTAAAGAACTCCTACAACTCAACAACAAAAAGACAAATGACACAATTAGAACATGGGCAAAGGACATTGACTAAACATTTTTCCAAAGAAGATATACAAATGGCTAACAAGCATATGAAAAGATGTTTAACATTATTAATCATTATGGAAATACAAATCAAAACCATGAGATAGGATGGCTACTATCAAAAAAACAGTGTTGGTGAGGATATGGAGAAACTGGAATGCTTGTGTACTATTGGTAGGAATACAAAATGGTGTAGCTGCTGTGGTAAACGTTATGGTGGTTCTTCAAAAAATTAAAAGTAAGGGCTTCCCTGGTGGCGCAGTGGTTGCGTGTCCGCCTGCCGATGCAGGGGAACCGGGTTCGCGCTCCGGTCTGGGAGGATCCCACGTGCCGCGGAGCGGCTGGGCCCGTGAGCCGTGGCCAATGAGCCTGCGCGTCCGGAGCCTGTGCTCCGCAGCGGGAGAGGCCACAGCAGAGGGAGGCCCGCATACCACAAAAAAAAAAAAAAAAATTAAAAGTAGAATTACCATATGATCCAGCTATTCCACTTCCAGATATATACCCAAAATAGCTGAAAGCAGGAATTCAAACAAATATTTATATACCCATGTACAAGTAGCATTATTCATAAGAGCCAAAAGGTTGAAGCAACCCAAATGTCCATCAATGAATGAATGGATGCACGAAATGTGATGTGTATGTGTATTTATGTGTGTGTGTATGTGTGTGTGTGCGTGTGGGTATAACGGAATATTATTCAACCTTAAAAAGGAAGGAAATTCTAACACATTCTACAACATGGATGAACCCTGAGGACATTACTCTAAGTGAAATAAGCCTGTCACAGGAAGACAAACACTGTATGAATCCACTTCCATGAGGTATCTAGAAGAGTTAAATTCATAGAGACAGAAAGTAGAATGGTGGTTGCCAGGGGCCGGGGGAGGGGAGAATGGGGAGTTGTTTAATAGGTAGAGAATTTCAGTTTTGCAAGATGAAAACATTCTGGAAATTGGTTGCACAATAATGTGAATATACTTAACAATACTGGAACTATACACTTAAAAAGTTAAAATGGTAAATTTTGTGTTGTGTATTTTTAATTTTTTTTTTTTTTTTTTTTTTTTTTTTTTTTTTGCGGTATGCGGGCCTCTCACCGCTGCGGCCTCTCCCGCCGCGGAGCACAGGCTCCGGACGCGCAGGCCCAGCGGCCACGGC
>NC_041220.1:33539337-33554443 GCF_002837175.3 Physeter macrocephalus | reverse complement strand
CGGCTCACGGGCGCAGCCGCTCCGCAGCAGGCGGGATCCTCCCGGACCGGGGCACGAACCCGCATCCCCCGCATCGGCAGGCGGACCCTCAACCACTGCGCCATCAGGGAAGCCCGTGTGTTGTGTATTTTAACATAATTTTTTAAGTATAAACTTAATGAAATATTTTCTTGTAATAGACTTAACTTATAAACCTATAGTCACATTTTTATCTTACATAAAGTGTATTATCTCTTAATATTAACATGCACAGAATTCTATAATATTGTATATATCTTTGAAAGTAAAGGTATAATCTGTAAAATTGAAAATATTTTAAAAATAACACATTTTATACACAAAGCTTACATTCTGTAAAATTAATAACTTTATAGGAAGGGTTACTAAAGAATGTAAATGATAATGAAAATAACATGCTATCAAAATCTAGTACTTGGTGTTAATTCTCCATTTCATATGGGGTATTCAAAGAGCTTCATAAAATCTCAGAGCACTATAAAGAAAGTATTTCACCTGTTTGAACCATAAATTGCACAGCAAAGCTTTCATCACAATGTTTACTGAAAAATGCTTGACTGGATGCTAGAGTAGCATAGCACAGACTCCAGGGGCCTCTAATATCTATCTGTGGTGCTCCAAGGACAATGGTGCTTCAAGGACAAAGGACGACCCTGCCTGAAAAAGTTTCAACGTCACACCCCCTACCCTACCGGACTCTTAATCACCCTCCCCACCAAGTTGCAGTGGTTACAAAATTCCTGAGCCCACCTGGGCAACGCCCACCTGGGCGACGGGACCTGTCCCAAATAAGGAAAGGCATCTGCCCTGTCCCACTCCCACCCTATAGAAGGAAGGTGTATGTGCCTCAACCAATCAGTAAACAACATTTTCACCTTGGACCATTCTTTTATTTTCTGGCTATAAAAACTGATCAATAAAAAAGCACATGTTTGGGCTCGACTCTCCCAGACTACTAGGAAGTCGGCCTGCTGTTCTGGCAGTGACCCTTCTCTCTAATAAATTCTATCTTCTTTACATTCTGCCTGTGTCTGGAAATTCTTTTCCAACCCGCGTTCGGACCACGACACTACCCCGTTACTCTTTACCCTCCATCTGAATAAGATATCTGACGTACAACTTACTGGCAAACTAAGAAGATATTTCATAAAGGTATTTCAAAAAACTTAGTATTCGGCATCTAGAGGTTAAAAAACAGATTTATCCATTTGTATCCAATGAAAAATATATCCGTTTTGAACTTAGACAAAGTTCAAAGTATAGTTTTATTCAGTTACATTCTTAATTTGATCTAATAATAAGCTATTTGAGAACACAACCCTGTGTCACAACAGTATACTAAAAACACTGGCACTGTTTTATTCAAAGCAAAAATCAAGGTGATTACAACACCTTTAAAACCAAAAATACAAAGATTAGGTACAAGTATGCTTTTATTGCATTGGGGGGGGTGTCAATCTTGGGTGGTATTTACTTGTAAAATGCAGATTCCCAAACCCTTCCCCCTAGCCCTCTGATTCAGATTCTGATACACTAGATGGCGGCCTACTAATTTTAATTTTCAATGTGCTTTTTAACAAGCACTCTAACAACGCTCTGAGAAGCAATGCAAAACACACCTCTAATAAGATGCTAATTACAGTGCCTTAGAGGTATATCTTACAAGGAAGTTAAATCTCACCTTATTCAACCTGATAAACACAGGAATCCTTTCTACAATACTGACAGATAGACTGGTTGATCAATTTTAATAAGAAAGAATACCAATATTTACATACAAATAAATAGCATATGCTTCTCTGTAAACTACAAGTCTAATCACTTATTTTAACAAGACTACCATTGTTTGAAACTTAGAGTCACCTCTTTCTAGAATTAACTTTCAATACAGTGTATAAGCCTTCAAACACATATACAATTATAAAAAGAGAAACTGGCTTCATTACGTTATTGCTCCTGATCAAAATTAGAACTCCCCAGATTCCGTAGCTCTGAAGACATTTAGATTACTTCCCAAATACACTCTCACAGGGTTGAGATTTGTCACCACAGAAAATAGGATGTTTAGATACATATATATGTATGGCCGAGTCGCTTTGCTGTGCACCTGAAACTATCACAACATTGTTAATCGGCTATACTCCAACATAGTTTAAAAAGAAAGAAAATAGGGGCTTCCCTGGTGGTACAGTGGTTAAGAATCCATGTGCCAACGCAGCGGACACCGGTTCGAGCCCTGGTCCGGGAAGATCCCACATGTTGTGGAGCAACTAAGCCCGTGCGCCACAACTACTGAGCCTGCGCTCTAGAGCCCGCGAGCCACAACTACTGAGCCCACGTGCCTAGAGCCCGTGCTCCGCAACAAGAGAAGCCACCGCAATGAAAAGCCCGTGCACTGCAACAAAGAGTAGTCCCCGCTCGCCACAACTAGAGAAAGCCCGTGCGCAGCAACGAAGACCCAACGCAGCCAAAAATTAATTAATTAATTAATTAATTTTTAAAAAGAAAGAAAATAGGATGTTTAAAAGAATGCTACCAGAGGATCAAGATGCAGTTCCCAAAGAAAAAATGTTTAAATGTTTTGAGAAGAGGAGAGAGTGTAGCCTCTCAGAAACACTGCTTTGAACAAGATAATGTTCACCTCTGTGGACCGGCAATGTTGCCTGCCATTCCAGTAAACAAAGAATGTTGCTGCCATTCTAGTAAACAAGGACCAAGCCATCAGCCACTGCAGCATCCCACCCCACCCCCACTGATGGTACGCCCTGAGGGGAATTCAGGACAGAGAAAAACAGGAAGCATTTTGTGCTTTGGATACTGGCCCTAGATAGTTAAGATGCATATCTAAGGAATAATTTCTTTCAGCCCAGATTCTTACATCTTCCCATACATAGAAAAGCACTAAAATCATTAACTTGCGATGTCTGTTTTTGTGATTAGCAGTTATCTTTTGATGTTCAATTACATTTTTGTTCCAGCCCAATAGGCCTATACATCCTGGCTCCTCCCTAAACTCTCTGCCGCAGCTCCTCAGAGGTATCTGAGAGGCTGTCTCCTGGCCTATAGTCCTCAGTTATATCCTCAGTAAGGTCCCCGAATAAAACTTAACTCGAAACTTCCAGGTTGTGCATTTTTCTTCTGTCAACACTTGCATGTGTAAATTCAAGTAGGCTTACTTTTTTTTAAGTTTATTACTGAACACATCTCAATAGTAATAAGAAAAGACGACTTTACCTGTGAGTGCTCTCTTCACGAGCCTTCTGCTAGGTTGCGTTTGCTCACTTCACTCTATCAGAGGGGCAGAAAAGATTTCTCCAACACTTGGCACTGCTGGCAACTCCCAGAAGAAGACTTCCAAAACCTACAGAAAGGAATAAAAAAGATTTAAAAAATAAAGCCCCAGAATCATTGATAAACTGCAAAAAAAAACCCAATCTAAATTTCTCCAGTTTTTCTCCCCCATATTTACCACCATTTGTTGTGCACTGAGTGGGTTCTCCTCAGATTGCACTTATTATTTTTAAAAAGTTATAAACAAGGGACCTCCCTGGTAGTCCAGTGCTTGAGGCTCCACACTCCCAGTGGCAGGGGGTGTGGGGGAGTGGGGAGGTGGCAGGGTTGGACCCCTGGTCGGGGAGCTGGATCCTGGGTGCCCCAGCTAGGAGCCTGCATGCCGCAACTAAAGATCCTGCATGCCACAATGAGGATCCCGCACGGGGCAATGAAGATCCTGCGTGCCACAGCTGAGACCCAGCACAGCCAGATCAATCAATCAATAAAAATATATTTTTTAAGTTATATGCAAAAATCAAATCTTTACTTAGAATTCTGAACGCTAGCCAGAAATGAAAGACTCCCACTGGGTAGCAGAAAGTAGAGAAGGATTCTTCTGTCCTCCAAGAGATGGTAAGTAATTATATACTTCTTTTAGAAGAGGAAAAAAATGTGAAACTAAATAAATCCATATCCACGCATCAGCAGCATCACATTATAAGGACAACAAAATATAAAATAGCAGGGAGAGGACCACAAATAACTTGCATAACCTGCTTTTTTAAAAAGTGTGATACTCCCCAAATATTCCCTGGTACCTCTGACCTATCCAAACACTGATAGTTGAAAGTTTAGTTTTCTGCCATCCCATGGGTAAAGTTTACTTTGGTCTTGGACACACATTTCATATCATCAGGTCTAACTGGGAAGATAAGTTTCACAACACAAATGCATGGCTTAATCCCTACTGTACAAGCAGAAAAACATGAGCTTAAAGAAGGCTGGGAAATTATCCCACCTAAGATAAACAGTGCAGAGAAGAGGTGTCCAGGAAAGCACAGCAAAGAGACTAACCCCAAGCAGTTAGAGCACGAAAGGCAGAAGCTAATGCAAATGCTAAACAAACCCCATGAGAAGCCGCTATTCTAGATCAGAACAGGCGGAAGCCAGAGAAAATGACCAAGAAAAAACAATCTTTAAGAAAACAATAGGGCTTCCCTGGTGGCACAGTGGTTGAGAATCCACCTGCCAATGCAAGGGACACGGGTTCGTGCCCCGGTCCGGGAAGATCCCACATGCTGCGGAGAGGCTGGGCCCGTGAGCCATGGCCACTGAGCCTGTGCGTCTGGAGCCTGTGCTCCGCAACGGGAGAGGCCACAACAGTGAGAGGCCCGTGTACCACAAAAAAAAAAAAAAGAAAGAAAACAATAAATACTATACTTAGTTAAAGCATGGGAACCATTTAAATGCCCAATAACTGGGGAAGAAGAGTTAAGTAAATGTGACAAAATGACATAATTTAGTTAACCCCAATTTTGTCAGCTGTTAGAAAATTTTGAGTTTTAATAAATGAGAAAACGCCATTTATCACATAAAGAAGAAAGAAAAAACAGAGTACAACGTTGTAATTACATACGATCACGATCACTTAGGCAAAGCAAGAAACAAGAAGCAACTTGTTCTGATATAGTGAGAAGTATTTATAAGTATTTCCCCAACTTTAGATGGGCTAAGGTGAGCAATTCAAGTCAGAGTCTAGTAAAACAAATAGGTCTTTTCAAAATCTCTGCCGTAGCAAGGATGCACCACTCACTAACATAATAACTTTTCTGGAACAGCCCTGGATATTAAAGGATGGTTCCCTATAAGTCACTGTAAGAGGTTTTGTGTGTGCGTGTTTGACCTACAGATGTCTCAAAGACTTGGAATGCAATACCTTTTCTTATAACAAATGTTTTGTGAAAGGGAATAAAATGGAGGAAGGGACCTCAACTTGACCTAAAGCTTCAAAACTAGGCACAGTTTTAATGCCTGGGCACACAAAGAGTGCGTATGGGGCATGAGAAGCAAAGGATAACATTTGACATGCAAATAAACAAATTCTTCTTATTAAAATTTCGTCAGTACCTTCAAATCCACCCTCTTCACTCTACTCAATTATAAAGCACCTGGGACCTTACAGTATAATTCATAATCAAATCTCCGGGCATTTATTCGCAAGCCGTTTTACAATGGCTTACAAGCAAGAGAATTCTACTTCTTCCATAATCCCACATGAACTGTTTGATCATTGTGTCCTGGAGAGAGACAGGCTCTCCTACTGCCTCTTAAGAATTACAGATTGCTTCCAGATGCTTTTCAGGTGATTTCAAGCCTTTTCTCATTCTGTGACTCTTGAATTACGAAAGGGCATCTCTAATTCATGAGAAATACTGCTCCCACTTCAGTGTCCGTTAACATACATTCTCCCCTTCCACTACATTGTAGCCACTCACACACGTATGCTTTTAGTTAGGTAATAATGCCTCCCTGTGTATCAATCAGGGCTTTACGGAGAACCACTCATATTTTACCATCGTGATTCCGCTAGCAGCCACACTTTGAGACTTCAAAGGAAGCTGAGTCCCCTGACAGTAATGCACAGAATGACATCAAAAGCAAGGTTAAACAAAACTCAAGTAAACTGAAAGGACTCTCTTAAAATTCACTGGGTCTTGGTAATTCTCTCATTGTCATCTCATTTAAACACAAAATATGTCTCCTGCTAAAATGTGGGGAAGTTGGCAGTTAACAATTCAGTCACACCCAAATCTCTGCCCAGGCAAGTGCTTTCCTTCTAACAAAACGTGCTATCTCCACATAGCAAAACCAAATCCAGCCTCAGAATCCTTCTGTGCAGTGGCTATGTCACATCCCTAAATTCAACAGAGGAACAAAATTTAAACCTCATTTCCAGATGGCATAAATTCAGTGAATTCAGACCTCTACTGTGCTGAGTGCATAAATCTGTTAATAGGCAAAGAGTGCACAAAAAGCACAGCAAACCGCCAAATGAACACTGTGCATGTTGTGGGTGGAGAGAATTAACATCCACATCACAGATTTTTCTCTGTATCGACGAAATGAATGCAGAGGGGCGTTTTTACAGGAGGCGTGGATTTTTCCATAGCACTGGATTAACTGACCCGTGTTATAATCAAGTGCTTTCCTGGAGAGTAATTAACAAATGAATCAATCAACTACAAGTCTCGAACAGTTCAACAAGTTTTCAAATACGTGGAGTTGAGGATGAGTTAATTATTGAATAATTTCATTCTCCAAAAGAGCGAACAGAGACAGGTTATGTGGAAAAACCTGTGGAAACTTGCAGAGAAGAACAAAATGTTCTACCAAGGCCCACAGTCTTCACTATTCCACTTAATATTAATAAGGGACTTCCCTGGTGGCGCAGTGGTTAAGAATCCGCCTGCCAATGCAGGGGACACGGGTTTGAGCCCTGGTCTGGGAAGATCCCACATGCCACAGAGCAACTAAGCCCGTGAGCCACAACTACTGAGCCCATGTGCCACAACTACTGAAGCCCACGTGCCTAGAGTGCATGCTCCACAACAATGAGAAGCCCGCACACCGCAAATGAAGAGTAGCCCCTGCTCACTGCAACTAGAGAAAGCCCAAGCCCGCGTGCGGCAACAAAGACCCAACACAGCCAAAAATAAATAATTTTTAAAATAATTAATTTAAAAAAAAGAATATTAATAATAACTCAAGAGTCTTAAAATGGTTGGATCTAAACCCAGTCCCTGAATTTTATAGATGATAAAAATAAAGCACAAGGAAGCTAAGTGACTTTAGGGCAGACAGAGGTAGAACCCATATCTTCCAACCCACGGTGATGCGATCTTCTCCACATTAAACTCACAATTCTTCAACTATCTACCCATTAAGTCTATTTCATTTCCCCCAAACAGCAAAACTTTTAAAGCTTTGGGAAAAGTGGAACCAAATGAAGCTTCAATCTCCAGTTTCCATCCAATCAATCCCTGAGATTTTACATTAATTATATAGATTCTCTTCTTCACTCAAGAAACACAGCGTAATTTGGATGACTTTGGGAAGGTCCCAACCATGAAACAAATGAGTGAGCTACAGCACATCACCAAGGAGGAAGAACAGAGACAGACTACAGGCATCTCAGAAATGAATCAAGAATACTGACTGATCAAAATGAATAACGAAGATTAACAAAATCAAAATCTAAGTACTAAGTGATATTTCCCAATGTAACAACTATTCCTAAGATGTTTCTTAAAGAAAAAAAAAGTAGTGGTCATTGTTGTTTAAGGCTCTGTAATCAAGCAGATTTGGAAAATGCTACATTCTAAAATATCCCTCTTGAATATTCACAAAGCGCATCATGTGTATAAAGGCTCGAAGAAGGCCTACAGGAAAGAAGCCCACTTAGTTTTGTTTAATATATACGTTTCCCAATCTTATTTGACATCTTTTGTTTGCAGAACCTGTACTGACCCTGCATCGGCAGGCGGACGCGCAACCACTGCGCCACCAGGGAAGCCCCACATATAGCATTTTTGATGAGTAACATGGCACCCATTAAGCAGCATTTATAGTGAGACTGGCTTCCTCTTCCAGACCCAACTGTTAAAAATCAACTCTTGGGACTTCCCTGGTGGTCCAGTTGTAAAGAATCTGCCTTGCCATGCAGGGGACGCAGGGTTAGATCCCTGGTCAGGGAACTAAGATCCCACATGCCACAGGGCAACTAAACCCGTTCACCACAACTACTGAGCTCGTGTGCCTCAACTAGAGCCTGCGTGCTGCAAACTAGAGAGCCCACACACCCTGGAGCCTGTACACCACAACTAGAGAAGAGAAAACCCACACACCACAACTAGAGAGAAACCCGTTCACCACAACGAAAGATTCCCGCACCGCAACGAAGATCCCGCGTACTGCAACTAAGACCCGACACAGCCTAGAAAATAAATTAAATAAATAAATAATAAATCTTAAAAAAAAAAAATCAACTCTTGAGGTAAAGGACCCCTGTGATTACAATGAAAATAACAATCACCACCACCAAGTAATAAGTGCTATGTGCAAGGCGCTGTGCTAACTACAATTTTTTTTTGAGAAGGGGTAGAATGTATTCAAATTCAAATTATACTCCCCAGAGCCTGTATCTATTCATAAACAAGAAAACATTTTTTAACAAATAAATAAACTTATCATATACACTGTTCTGTACCTTGCATTTTTCACCAAACAACATATATTGGCAATGTTTCCAAAATGATACATAAAGAGATTCACTGATATCTTTTTATGACTGCACAGTTTTCTAATGTACAGCAGTACAGTAACACAATGTATTAATTCAGTCTCCCATGGATGAACATTTTGGTTGTTTCCAATCTTTAGCCATTTTATAAACATTACTACATAAGTATCTCTGTACATAAATCATTTTCTCATGAATGTAATATGTATGTATATGTAGGATACATTCATAGTATATATAAATGTATGTATATCTAGAGGAATGTACTCAATATTTGTACCTAGGATAAATTTCTAGAACTGGAGTTCCTAGCCAAAGGATATGAGATTTTTCATACTACAGATTTTGCCAAACTGCCCACTAAAGAGACTATTGTTTTGTACTCATTATCTCTACAGAGTAGGTTATAGAACTTCTTAATCTTTGCCCATCTAATAGTGATGAATGGCACCTCGGTTTAGTTCTAATGTGACTATCTCTTATAATGAGCAGAGTTAAGCATCTTCTTCATATGTTTAAAAGACACTGTTACCTCTCTTTCTATAGACTATATCCTTTGTCCATTTTTCTACTGGGTTGTTGGACTTTTTCTTATAGATTTGTAGAAGCTCTTTATTAGGGAAATTAGTCCCTTTGTGATATGAGAAGCAAAAATTTTTCCCCATTTTCTTGTTCTTTGTCTTCCCTTATGCAGGATTTTTTCTGTTAGTTTTTTAATGTAATCAAGTTTATCAATCTCTTACAGCTTCTCTCTTTTCTGTCTTACTTAGAAAGGCCATATACACTCCAAGATTATAAAATAACTTTCCCACGTTTTCTTCTATAATATACTTTATTTTTAAAATTTCTGTTTCATATAGATCAATTTTGGCTTAACACTTGAGATATTGCTCTAAATAGCTTTTTCTTTCCCCCATCCAGGTGGCCACCTGGTTATCCCACCACTGTTTACTAAACACAGCATCTTTCTCCAATTAACTTGATATTTGGTAACACAAATGTTTCAATTATTGTAGCCTTACAGTACGTTTTAATCTCTTTTTCAGAATTGGCCTAGCTATTCATGCTTACTTATTTTTCCATGTGAGCATAGAATAAGGTTGTTTAGCTCCCCCAAAGTCCTGTTGTTATTTTTATTGGAATTACATTAAACATACACGTTAATTTAAGGAGAACTGGCATCTCTATATCCAAGAATACGACAGGCCTTTTCATATCTATTTTGTATCCCTCAGAAGCATTTTTAAACTCCTTCACACACATAATACATATTTCTTAACTTTATTCTTAGGTATTTTATCCTTTTTATGGTTAACTGTTTTTTCTTCCACTACATTCAAACTAGTTGTTAGTATATATGAAAGCTATAAATGCTGACATATTACTTTGGTATCCAGGCACATTTATAAATTATCTTATAAATCATCTTATTCTTTATAATTAGTTTTTCACTTGATTCTCTTGGGTATTCTAGTCAAATATTCCTATCATTTATTTGGAAATGATAGGAATATATGACTAGATTTTATACCTTTATAACTTTATTTTCTTTCTGTTGTCCACCTACATTAACTTGTGATTCCAAAACACCATTAATAAGGAGTGAAAATAGTGGACATCCTTATTTTGTTTCTGGCTTTAATGGTCTCAAATTTCCTATTAAGCCTGAGATGGTTTTTAGATTGAGAAAGACATATTTTACTAAGAACACTTTCCTACTATATTTTGACTTTTTTTAAAAAAAATCGATAATGATACTGAATTTTATCAGATGTCTTTTCTATAAAAATGATCATATGATTTTTTCTATTTACATTTAACAAGATGATGAATGTCTTTAATAAATTTCATACTACTGAACCCTCCTGCATTCCTAAAACAATCCCCACTTGTTATGGCACATTATTCTTTTAATGTGTACAAAGCACACAAACGTCATCTCACTCCATCCCCTAAGCAGCCCCGCAAGGTATGCGCTGGCACCATGGCTGCACGGGCCCTCACCCACTGTACTCCCACTCTCCTCACTGCTCCCCCTCCAGGACTGTGCCACTCCTGCCAGACCTGCTATCCCCGAGATCCTCCATCCCCAGATAGCCTCCTCTATCCTTCCTCTCCCCATGTACGCCTCTGCCGACACAACACCTCCACACAAAGGCCCTCCCTGTCTACTGTCTACCCCATGTAAAACAGACAGAAAACACCTTCCAATCTTGTCACTCATTCCCTGACCCTGTTCTATTTTTGTTTGTAGCAACTGTCACCGTCTAACATACATTATATTTCACTTCTATTAATTTACATTTCATCTCCCCCAGTAGAATATACGCTCCATTAAGAGAAGGAGTTTCATCTCCATTAAGAGAAGGAGTTTCATCTGCTAGGCCTGGCATACAGAAACTACTTAATATTTGTTGAATGAGGGAATGAACAAATGAATGAATGAATGAACACCCATTTTATAGACAAGAAATCTGAAGCTTAAAGAGATGAAGTAAAATCATTCACTGGCAGAGCTGGGACTGAAACCCAAGTCAAACTTCCAATTCCCTACCCCTAACCCTTAAAACCAATGACAGGTGATTTTAGGCCACAGAAAATGCTCATATATCTTATGAATACTAAAGTGCAAGTTAGTGACTCCACTGAAAGTAGATGTCCCTTTACAAGGTAAGCAAAAGAATCAGAAGATGGCACCCATAGACCGGCTTTGGAGCCCAAAGAGATAATCTCCAACCCTACACTTGTCCAACACAGTCACTGCTAGCCATGCATGGTTACTGGAACTTGGGATGTGCTGTCTGCGACTATGGAACTGAAAGTAATTTTAATTCATTTTAATTGATTTAAATCTACAAACTGATACTGGTGTGAATCTACTTTTTCTTTCTTTTTTTTTCATAGTGGTATTATTTTTAAGAGTCCAAAATAGAAAACAACCCAAATATCCATCAGCAGTAGAATGGATAAATAATGTTATATTTATACAGCAATGAAGATGAATGAACTACAAATACATTCAACAATTCCCTTGATTCTCACTAACATAATGTGGAAAAAAAAAAGCCACAAAAGATTATGGTGAAACTAATTTATTTTTAATTTTTGAATTTTATTTTATTTATTTTTTTATACAACAGGTCCTTATTAGTCATCCATTTTATACACATCAGTGCATATATGTCAATCCCAATCTCTCAATTCATCACACCACCATCCCCACCACCCACCACTTTCCACCATTGGTGTCCATACGTTTGTTCTCTACATCTGTGTCTCAATTTCTGCCATACAAACCGGTTCATCTGTACCATTTTTCTCAGTTCCACATATATGCATTAATATACAATATTTGTTTTTCTCTTTCTGAATTACTTCACTCTGTATGACAGTCTCTAGATTCATCCATGTCTACAAATGACCCAATTTTGTTCCTTTTTATGGCTGAGTAATATTCCATTGTATATATGTGCCACATCTTCTTTATCCATTCGTCTGTCGATGGGCATTTAGGTTGCCTTCCTGACCTGGCTATTGTAAACAGTGCTGCAATGAACATCGGGGTGCATGTGTCTTTTTGAATTATGGTTTTCTCTGGTTATATGCCCAGTAGGGATTGCTGGGTCATATGGTAATTCTATTTTTAGAATTTTAAGGAACTGCCATATTGTTCTCCATAGTGGCTGTATCAATTTACACGCCCACCAACAGTGCAAGAGGGTTCCCTTTGCTCCACACCCTCTCCAGCATTTGTTGTTTGTAGATTTTCTGATGATGCCCATTCTAACTGGTGTGAGGTGATACCTCATTGTAGTTTTGATTTGCATTTTGCTAATAAATAGTGATGTTGAGCACCTTTTCAAGTGCTTCTTGGCCACCTGTATGTCTTCTTTGGAGAAATGTCTATTTACGCCTTCTGCCCATTTTTGGATTGGATTATTTGTTTTTTTAATATTGAGCTGCATGAGCTATTTATATATTTTGGAGATTAATCCTTTGTCCCTTAATTCTTTTGCAAATATTTTCTCCCATTCTGAGGGTTGACTTTTCATCTTGTTTGTACTTTCCTTTGCTTTGCAAAAGCTTTTAAGTTTCATTAGATCGCATTTGTTTATTTTTGTTTTCATTTGCATTACTCTAGGCAGTGGATCAAAAAAGATCTGGCTGTGATTTATATCAAAGAGTGTTCTTCCTATGTTTTCCTCTAAGAGTTGTATAGTGTCCGGTCTTAAATTCAGGTCTCTAATCCATTTTGAGTTTATTTTTGTGTATGGTGTTAAGGAGTATTCTAATTTCATTCTTTCACATGTAGCTGTCCACTTTTCCCAGCACCACTTACTGAAGAGACTGTCTTTTCTCCACTGTATATCCTTGCCACCTTTGTCATAGATCAGTTGAACATAGGTGTGTGGGTTTATCTATCATTCTAACTGGTGTGAGGTGATACCTCATTGTAGTTTTGATTTGCATTTTGCTAATAAATAGTGATGTTGAGCACCTTTTCAAGTGCTTCTTGGCCACCTGTATGTCTTCTTTGGAGAAATGTCTATTTACGCCTTCTGCCCATTTTTGGATTGGATTATTTGTTTTTGATTACTGTAGCTTTGTAGTATAGTCTGAAGTCAAGGAGTCTGATTCCACCTCCGTTTTTTTCCCTCAACACTGCTTTGGCTATTTGGGGTCTTTTGTGGCTCTAGGTATTTTATTCTTTTTGTTGCAATGGTAAATGGGAGTGTTGCCTTAACTTCTCTTTCAGATTTTCATCATTAGTCTATAGGAATGCAGATTTCTGTGCATTAATTTTGTATCCTGCATATTTACCAAATTCATTGATTACCTCTCGTAGTTTTCTGGTGGCATCTTTAGGATTCTCTATGTATAGTATCATATCATCTGCAAATAGTGACAGTTTTACTTCCTCTTTTCCAATTTGTATTCCTTTTTTTTTCTGCATCTATTGAGATGATCACATGGTTTTTATACTTCAATTTGTTAATAAGTCGTATCACATTGATTGATTTGCATATAGTAAAGAATCCTTGCATCCCTGGGATGAATCCCATTTGATCATGGTGTATGACCCTTGTAATGTGCTGTTGGATTCTGTTTGCTAGTATTTTGTTGAGGATTTTTGCATCTATATTCATCAGTGACATTGGTCTGTAATTTTCTTTTTTTGTAGTATCTTTGTCTGCTTTTGGTATCAGGGTGATGGTGGCCTTACTGAATGAGTTTGGGAGTGTTCCTTCCTCTGCAATTTTTTGAAGGAGTTTGAGAAGGATGGGTGTTAGCTTTTCTCTAAATGTTTGATAGAATTCACCTGTGAAGCCATCTGGTCCTGGACTTTTGTTTGTTGGAAGATTTTTAATCACAGTTTCAATTTCATTACTTGTGATTGGTCTGTTCATATTTTCTATTTCTTCCTGGTTCAGGCTTGGGAGGTAATAACTTTCTAAGAATTCATCCATTTCTTCCAGGTTGTCCATTTTTTTGGCATAGAGTTACTTGTAGTAGTCTCTTAGGATGCTTTGTATTTCTGTGGTGACTGTTGTAACTTCTCCTTTTTCATTTCTAAATTTATTGATTTGAGTCCTCTCCCTCTTTTTCTTGATGAGTCTGGCTAATGGTTTATCAATTTTGTTTATCTTCTCAAAGAACCAGCTTTTAGTTCTATTGATCTTTGCTACTGTTTTCCTTGTTTCTATTTCATTTATTTCTGCTCTGAACTTCATGATTTCTTTCCTTCTGCTAACTTTGCATTTTGTTTGTTCTTCTTTCTCTAGTTCCTTTAGTTGTAAGTTTAGATTGTTTATTTGAAATTTTCTTGTTTCGTAAGGTAGGCTTGTATTACTATAAACCTCCCTCTTAGAACTGCTTTTCCTGCATCCCATAGGTTTTGGATCGTCATGTTTTCATTGTCATTTGTCTCTAGGTATTTCTTGATTTCATCTTTGATTTCTTCACTGATCTCTTGGTTATTTAGAAACATATTGTTTAGCGTCCATGTGTTTGTGTTTTTTATGCTTTTTTCCCTGTAATTTATTTCTAATCTCATAGCGTTGTGGTCAGAAAAGATGACTGATATGATTTCAATTTTCTTAAATTTACTCAGGCTTGATTTGTGACCCATGATGTGATCTATCCTGGTGAATGCTCCATGCGCACTTGAGAAGAAAGTGTAATCTGCTGTTTTCGGATGGAATGTCCTATATATATCAATTAAATCTATCTGGTCTATTGTGTCATTTAAAGCTTGTGTTTCCATAATAATTTTCTCTTTGGATGATATGTCCATTGGTGTCAGTGAGATGTTAAATTCCCCCGCTATTTTATAGCGATTTCCTCTTTTATAGCTGTTAGCAGTTGCCTTATGTATTCACGTGCTCCTATGTTGGGTGCATATATATTTATAATTGTAATATCTTCAGCTTGGATTGATCCCTTGATCATTATGTAGTGTCCGTCCTTGTTTTTTGTGACATTCATTATTTTAAAGTCTATTTTATCTGATACGAG
>NC_041220.1:33532511-33538515 GCF_002837175.3 Physeter macrocephalus | reverse complement strand
AATCAGCTGTTAACCTTATGGGAGTTCCCTTGTATGTTATTTGTCATTTTTCCCTTGCTGCTTTCAATAATTTTTCTTTGTCTTTAATTTTTGTCAGTTTGATTTCTGTGTCTCTCGGCGTGTTTCTCCTTGGGTTTATCCTGCATGGGACTCGCTGCGCTTCCTGGAGTTGGGTGGCTATTTCCTTTCCCATGTTAGGGAAGTTTTCGACTATAATCTCTTCAAATATTTTCTCCCGTCCTTTCTCTCTCTCTTCTCCTCCTGGGACCCCTATAATGTGAATGTTGTTATGTTTAATGTTGTCCCAGAGGTCTCTTAGGCTGTCTTCATTTCTTTTCATTCTTTCTTTTTCTGAGGTCCTGGATCATCTTCACTATCATTATTCTGAATTCTTTTTCTGGAAGGTTGCCTATCTCCACTTCATTTAGTTGTTTTTCTGGGGTTTTATCTTGTTCCTTCATCTGGGACATAGCCCTCTGCCATTTCATCTTGTCTATCTTTCTGTGAATGTGGTTTTTGTTCCACAGGCTGCAGGATTGTTGTTCTTCTTGTACCTGCTGTCTCCCTTCTGGTGAACGAGGCTGTATAAGAGGCTTGAGCAAGCTTCCTGATGGGAAGGACTGGTGGTGGGTAGAGCTGGCTGTTGCTCTGGTGGGCAGAGCTCAGTAAAACTTTAATATGCTTTCCTGCTGATGGGTGGGGCTGGGTTCCCTCTCTGTTGGTTGTTTGGCCTGAGGCGACCCAACACTGGCGCCTACCTGGGCTCTTTGGTAGGGCTAATGGTGGACTCTCAGAGGTCTCACGCGAAGGAGTACTTCCCAGAACTTCCAATGCCAGTGTCCTCTTCCTCACGGTGAGACACAGCCATATCCCGCCTCTGCAGGAGACCCTCCAACACTAGCAGGTCACTGCTCCTTCTCCTGGGTCCCAATGCACACACTACTTTGTGTGTGCCCTCCAAGAGAGGAGTTCTTTGTTTCCCCTAATCCTGTCAAAGTCCTGCAATCAAATCCTGCTAGCCTTCAAAGTCTGATTCTCTAGGAATTCCTCCTCCTGTTGCCAGACCCCCAGGTTGGGAAGCCTGACGTGGACCTCAGGACCTTCACTCCAGCGGGTAGACTTCTGTGGTATAAGTGGCTAGCCTTCAAAGTCTGATTCTCTAGGAATTCCTCCTCCTGTTGCCAGACCCCCAGGTTGGGAAGCCTGACGTGGACCTCAGGACCTTCACTCCAGTGGGTAGACTTCTGTGGTATAAGTGTTCTCCAGTTTGTGAGTCACCCACCCAGAATTTATGGGATTTGATTTTATTGTGATTGCGCCCCTCCTACCATCTCACTGCAGCTTCTCCTTCGTTTTTGGATGTGGGGTGTCCTTTTTGGTGAGTTCCAGTGTCCTCCTGTCGATGACTGTTCAGCAGTTAGCCGTGACCCCAGTGCTCTCGCAAGAGGGAGTGAGAGCACGTCCTTCTACTCCGCCATCTTGAACCATTCTCTCTACTTTTTCAAGTGTACATTTTATGCAACCTCAACAGAGATCAAGCATTTCTGGAGAAAAGTGGGCATCCACATGGAGAGGTGCTATAAAATCCTCACCAGAGTTCAAAGACTGAGTACAAAAAGAGAATGTAAAAGAGCTCATTAATACTATGTTCATATTGAACATTTTGGATAAACTGGGTTAAATAAAATACATTATTAAATTTTTTTTAAAAAAAGAAGATGGCCTCCAAAGAATTCCCTGGAAAATATAGGCATTATATTAAGGCAGGTCTCCTCTCTCAACACCCATTAGCCTACAGCAAGCATCATGAAGCTCTGACCTTCATCCACATGTGTCGTTGGGTATCCAGAAGATAAAAACTGGATGCTTCAAGGCCAAATGGCCATTAAACATGTATTTACTACCAGTTCTGGCAGACACGAGTACTAGAAGCAAACTCCCCCAGGGACTAGCCATATTATGGCCAGGACGGCCACCAGGGACCTGGCTTTGAAAAATTATTTGCTTCTTCAATGCCTAAGACTCTTTTCTGGTTTCAAAAGGGCCATTTACAATTACATATTCTTCACAGTCTTTCCCTCTTCTATCACTGGGATTCTTTCCTGAACCAACTATAGGCTAAAAACAAAATTTCACAAATCATTTCTAACATTAAACAGTACCTTTAACTTTTCTTCAAAATTCAATCAAACCCTGTATTTTAAAACTGTGGGGCTGATCCAACTTTGCAATGTGGCACATTTAATTCCATCAGTATAAAATGTAATGAGCAAAGATCTGAGCAAGTGAGGCATAACTAAATGTTCTGAACCTGTGAACTGAAAAAGCAAGGCTCATTTATGTTATATCTAAATAGTAAATAAAATCACTTTCCAACATTTCACTATCAAATTACAGTAATTTTTCTACCAGCACACACTTGAGGAATGCCACAAAAGGACTTTTCTAACAGTTTGTTTTATTGCTGCTCATACCTTCTAAATATTTCCCCGCTGGCTTCTATTCAAAGGTAAATGAAAGGCAGTAAAATTTACGGAAAATGTATTCAACTGCTTAAAATACATCAGCCAAAAGAAAAAAGATTTTAAGGCTGTATTATGAGTTGTGAAATTATATCTCCTTTACTTAGTCTCCGATTTCAATTGACAGGTAACAAAATTGACAAACCGGTCAAGTTCCCAGTCCCCTCCTGTACAGAGCCCAACCCTCCCATCTCAAACTCTCACCTTGGTCAAGGCCAGAGTAAACACCTGTCCTTCATATTTTTACACAACGTGACTTTGTATGCCACAAATACAAGCTCTCACACCAGGCAGGAAGCAAATTCCAGTGCACGGAACAAATTCCCACTCTTTTAACCCGTCTGTTGACTGTTCCCTTGACTTTCTCAGCTGTCAAGATAGTGAAGGGAGGAAAAGGAGGACCTTTCTGTTAAATTGTAAACTGTAAACAGATAAGGGTGCCCTAAGCAATTCACACATAGAAAGGTAAAATAAAACTCCGATGAAGGTTTAAAATTTAGCTATAAAAATTATATTGTAGGTCGAGAACAAGATGGCAGAGTAGAAGGACATGCTCTCACTCCCTCTTGCAGGAAAACCAGAATCACAACTAGGTGCTGGACAATCATCGACAGGAACACAGTGGAACTCACCAAAAAAGATACCCCACATCCAAAGACAAAGGAGAAACCACAATGAGACAGTAGGAGGGGCGCAATCACAGTAAAAGCAAATCCCATAACTGGTGGCTGGGTGACTCACAGACTGAAAAACACTTATACCACAGAAGTCTACCCACTGGAGTGGAGGTTCTGAGCCCCACGTCAGGCTTCACAACCTGGGGGTCCAGCAATGGGGGGAGGCATTCCTAGAGAATCAGATTTTGAAGCCTAGTGGGAATTGACTGCAGGACTTCGACAGGACTGGGGAAACAGAGACTCCATGCTTGGAGGGCACACACAAACTAGTGTGAGCATCGGGACCCAGAGGAAGGAGCAGTGACCCCAGGGGAGACTGAACCAGACCGACCTGCTAGTGTTGGAGGGTCTCCTGCAGAGGCGGGGGGTGGCTCTGTTTCACCATGGGGACAAGGACACCAGCAGCAGAAGTTCTGGGAAGTAATCCTTGGCCTGATCCCTCCCAGAGTCTGTCATTAGCCCCAACTAAGAGCCCAGGTAGGCTCCAGCGTTGGGTCGCCTCAGGCCAAACAACCAACAGAGAGGGAACCCAGCCCCACCCATCAATAGTCAGGTGGATTAAAGTTTTACTGAGCTCTGCCCAACAGAGCAACAATCAGCTCTACCCACCACCAGTCCACAGAGATGAACAATACAATAATTGAAATGAAAACTACACTAGAAGGAACCAATACCAGAATAACTGAGGCAGAAAAACGGATAAGTGACCTGGAAGGCAGAATGGTGGAATTCACTGCTGCAGAGCAGACTGAAGAAAAAAGAATGAAAAGAAATGAAGACAGCCTAAGAGACCTCTGGGACAACATTAAACGCAACAACATTCGCATTATAGGGGTCCCAGAAGGAGAAGAGAGAGAGAAAGGACGGGAGAAAATATTTGAAGAGATTATAGTCGAAAACTTCCCTAACATGGGAAAGGAAATAGCCACCCAACTCCAGGAAGCGCAGCAAGTCCCATGCAGGATAAACCCAAGGAGAAACATGCTGACACACATAGTAATCAATCTGGCAAAAGTTAAAGGCAAGAAAAATTATTGAAAGCAGCAAGGGAAAAATGACAAATAACAGATAAGGGAACTCCCATAAGGTTAACAGCTGATTTCTCAGCAGAATCTCTACAAGCCAGAAGGGAGTGGCATGATATACTTAAAGTGATGAAAGGGAAAAACCTAAGACCAAGATTACTCTACCCGGCAAGGATCTGATTCAGATTCAATGGAGAAATCAAAAGCTTTACAGACAAGAAAAAGCTAAGAGAATTCAGCACCACCAAACCAGCTCTACAACAAATGCTAAAGGAACTTATCTAAGAAGGAAACACAAGAGAAGAAAAGGACCTACAAAAACAAAGCCAAAACAATTAAGAAAATGGTCGTAGGAACATACATATCGATGGTGACCTTAAACGTGAATGGATTAAATGCTCCAACCAAAAGACACAGGCTTGCTGAATGGATACAAAAGAAAGACCCATATATATGCTGTCTACAAGAGACCCACTTCACACCTAGGGACACATACAGACTGAAAGTGAGGGGATGGAAAAAGATATTCCATGCAAATGGAAATCAAAAGAATGCTGGAGTAGCAATACTCATATCAGATAAAATAGACGTTAAAATAAAGAATGTTACAAGAAAAAAGGAAGGACACTACATAATGATGAAGGGATCAATCCAAGAAGAAGATATAAAAATTACAAATATATATGCACCCAACATAGGAGCAGCTCAATACATAAGGCAACGTGCTAACAGCTATAAAAGAGGATATCAGTAACACAATAATAGAGGGGAACTTTAACACCTCTCTTACACCAATGGACAGATCATCCAAAGAGAAAATTAATAAGGAAACACAAGCTTTAAATGACACACAGACCAGATAGATTTCATTGTTATTTATAGGGCATTCCATCCAAAAACAGCAAACTACACTTTCTTCTCAAGTGCACACGGAACATTCTCCAGGATAGATCACATCTTGGGTCACAAATCAAGCCTCAGTAAATCTAAGAAAACTGAAATCGTATCAAGCATCTTTTCTGACCACAATGCTATGAGATTAGAAATAAATTACAGGGAAAAAAACATAAAAAACACAAACACATGGAGGCTAAACAATACGTTACTAAATAACCAAGAGATCACAGAAGAAATCAACGAGGAAATAAAAAAATACCTAGAGCCAAATGACAATGAAAACACGACAATCCAAAACCTATGGGATGCAGCAAAAGCAGTTCTAAGAGGGAAGATTATAGCTATACAAGCCTACCTCAAGAAACAAGAAAAATCTCAAGTAAACAATCTAATCTTACACCTAAACTGGTGGCGCAGTGGTTGAGAGTCCGCCTGCCGATGCAGGGGACACAGGGTCATGCCCCGGTCCGGGAAATTCCACATGCCGCAGAGTGGCTGGGCCCGTGACCCATGGCCACTGAGGCTGCGCGTCCGGAGCCTGTGCTCTGCAACAGGAGAGGCCATAACAATGAGAGGCCCATGTACCGCAAAAAACAAACAAACAAAAAAACAAACAAACAAAAAAGAGGGAGAGGACTCAAATCAATAAAATTAGAAATGAAAAAAAGAGAAGTTCCAACAGACACCGCAGAAATACAAAGCATCCTAAGAGACTACTACAAGCAACTCTATGTCAATAAAATGAACAACCTGGAAGAAATGGACAAATTCTTAGAAAGGTAAAACCTCCCAAGCCGGAACCAGGGAAAAACAGAAAATATGAACACAACAATCACAAGTAATGAAATTGAAACTGTGATTAAAAATCTTCCAACAAACAAAA
>NC_041220.1:33531365-33532227 GCF_002837175.3 Physeter macrocephalus | reverse complement strand
TGAAGAATAAAAACCATATGATCATATCAATAGATGCAGAAAAAGCTTTTGACAAAATTCAACACCCATTTATGGTAAAAACTCTCAAGAAAGTGGGCATAGAGGGAACCTACCTCAACATAATAAAGGCAATATATGACAAACCCACAGCAAACATCATTCTCAATGGTGAAAAACTGAAAGCATTTCCTCTAAGATCAGGAACGAGACAAGGGTGTCCACTCTCACCACTATTATTCAACATAGTTTTGGAAGTCCTAGCCACAGCAATCAGAGAAGAAAAAGAAAAAAAAGGAATACAAATTGGAAAAGAAGAACTAAAAGTGTCACTATTTGCAGGTGACATGATACTATACATAGAGAATCCTAAAAATGCTACCAGAAAACTATTAGAGCTAATCAATGAATTTGGTAAAGTTGCAGGATACAAAATTAATGCACAGAAATCTCTTGCAATCCTATACACTAATGATGAAAAATCTGAAAGAGAAATTCTGGAAACTCTCCCATTTACCATTGCAACAATAAGAATAAAATACCTAGGAATAAAGCTACCTAAGGATACAAAAGACCTTTATGCAGAAAACTATAAGACACTGATGAAAGAAATTAAAGGTGATACCAACAGATGGAGAGATATACCATGTTCTTGGATTGGAAGAATCAATATTGTGAAAATGACCATACTACCCAAAGCAATCTACAGATTGAATACAATCCCTATCAAATTACCAATGGCATTTTTTATGGTACTACAACAAATCATCTTAAAATTTGTATGGAGACACAAAAGACCCCAAATAGCCAAAGCAGTCTTGAGGTAAAAAAACGGAGCTGGAGGAATCAGACTCCCTGACTTCAG
>NC_041220.1:33529333-33530838 GCF_002837175.3 Physeter macrocephalus | reverse complement strand
ACCTATGGTCAACTAATCTCTGACAAAGGAGGCAAGGATATACAATGGAGAAAAGACAGTCTCTTCAATAAGTGGTGCTGGGAAAACTGGACAGCTACATGTAAAAGAATGAAATTAGAACACTCCCTAACACCATACACAAAAATAAACTCAAAATGGATTAGAGACCTAAATGTAAGACCGGACACTATACAACTCTTAGAGAGAAAAACATAGGAAGAACACTCTTTGACATATTTCACAGCAAGATCTTTTTTGATCCACCACCTAGAGGAATGGAAATAAAAACAAAAATAAACAAATGGGACCTAATGAAACTTCAAAGCTTTTGCACAGCAAAGGAAACCATAAACAAGACGAAAAGACAACCCTCAGAATGGGAGAAAATATTTGCAAATGAATTAATGGACAAAGGATTAATCTCCAAAATATACAAACAGCTCATGCAGCTCAATATTAAAGAAACAAACAACCCAATCCAAAAATGGGCAGAAGACCAAAATAGACATTTCTCCAAAGAAGACATACAGATGACCAAGAAGCATATGAAAATCTGCTCAACACCACTAATTATTAGAGAAATGAAAATCCAAACTACAATGAGGTATCACCCCACACCAGTTAGAATGGGCATCATCAGAAAATCTACAAACAACACATGCTGGAGAGGGTGTGGAGCAAAGGGAACCCTCTTGCACTGTTGGTGGGAATGTAAATTGATACAGCCACTATGGAGAACAGTATGGACGTTCCTTAAGAAACTAAAAACAGAATTACCATATGATCCAGCAATCCCACTACTGGGCATATAACCAGAGAAAACCATAATTCAAAAGGACAAATGCACCTCAATGTTCATTGCAGCACTATTTACAATAGCCAGGTCATGGAAGCAACCTAAATGCCCATCGACAGACGAATGGAAAAAGAAGTTGTGGTACATATATACAATGGAATATGACTCAGCCATAAAAAGGAATGAAATTGAGTCATTTGTTGAGACGTGGATGGATCTAGAGACTGTCATACAGAGTGAAGTAAGTCAGAAAGAGAAAAGCAAATATCGCATATTAACGCATGTATGTGGAACCTAGAAAAATGGTATAGATGAACAACCAGTTTGCAGGGCAGAAGTTGAGACACAGATGTAGAGAACAAACGTATGGACACCAAGGGGGGAAAACCGCGGTGGGGTGGGGATGGTGGTGTCCTGAATTGGGCGATTGGGATTGACATGTATACACTGATGGGTATCAAATGGATGACTAATAAGAACCTGCAGTATAAGAAAACAAAGAAACAAACAAAACAACTAATACTAAACTTTCTTTGGGTTATTTCTATGGAAATAGTTAATATGTTACAGATATTACATGAAATTTCTAAAAATCTTATATGTTCTGGTATAATGTTATAAGTCATAATTCTAGTTATTACTTTAAAATGTATATCTCAGAAATAACTAAATTTCCTTGTCAATTGCATTATTATGAACTTTCATCAAA
>NC_041220.1:33469902-33529103 GCF_002837175.3 Physeter macrocephalus | reverse complement strand
AAAAAAAAATTAATTACATGGGACTGAGTGAACTGATGAGGATGATTATAATTTTTGTGACTTTCTGTTTGAATAAAAAAAAAAAATCCCACAAGGACTCAGAGGCTAAAAATATACAAATCAATTTCACTGCAAAGTAAAGGAGCTGTTATAGTGGAGGATTACTGGACTGAATGTCAATATTATGACATAGTATGAGTGTTTCGTGTTTGGTAATTGCAATCATTGTTGCTTTTGTTGTGGTCATCCATTTACAATGCTTGGTGTCAGTTTATTTACCTCTTGTAAAAATAAGATACAGTGTGTGTGTGTGAAAAAATAAAAAATAAATTAAAAAAAAATATTGTAGCACTTGACCAACATGTTGCAAGATTTTAATAAAATAAGTGAAGTCAACTGAAGTTAATTCTTAAATTTCATGGGCCAAGCAAGAGACTTTAAAGAAGGATTTTTTTTAAGTAACATTTCAGAGATGCCATACATTATAAAATTAAGAAGAAAATGACAATTGTACCAGTTCAGAAATGGCTTAAAATAGGGAAGTGAGTGACTCTAAACAGCATAACTATTTAAAAAGGAGACTAATGCCGTATGCTAATGCATATATATGGAATCTAAAAAGAAATGGTACTGATGAACCTAGAGGGAGGGCAGGAATAAATATGCACACATAGAGAATGGACTTGAGGACACAGGGTGGGGCGGAGGGGGGAGGAGGAAGCTGGGGCGAAGTAAGAGAAGCATCGACATATATACACTACCAAATGTGAAATAGATAGCTAGCGGGAAGCAGCCACATAGCTCAGGGAGATCAGCTCGGTGCTTTGTGACCACCTAGAGGGGTGGGATAGGTATGGGGGGAGGGAGACCAAGAGGGAGGGGATATGGGGATATGTGTATGCATAAGACTGATTCACTTTGTTGTGAATCACAGAAACTAACACAGCATTGTGAAGCAATTATACTCCAATAAAGATGTAGAAATATATATACATATAATAAAAATAAATTTAAAAAATAAAAAGAAGACTAAAGTCTTTAAATTTAAAAAAAAGATTAGTATTGAGAAAAATTCACCTTAATAAAACTCAGCTTAACATAGAAAATAATTTATTCATTTTACATAATACTGTTTCATTTTATTTAGTCCTTTCTCTAAGAATCCTAGAGATCTCTGTAAATATTGTCCATTTAATCCTTCATTTACCAGTATAAAAAGAAAAGGCATTGCTATTATCATTTGCAAACATGCAAGAGATTTAAGAAACAAAAAAAAAAAAAGAAGAGATACGAAGTTTCAGGATACTTCAAAGTGAAGAATAGAGGAAGTACATTTTTTTTGGCTTGGGTTTTTTGTTAAGACATGGGGGTGAAACATACAATAAAAATGAAAACATATGCCATATAGTTCAGGCTTAAGTAAGCAAACAGACCTGGAATTTATTGGCCAAGAGTCTTGCCACAGAGATGCAGGCAAGAATCCCAGTTTAAAATCCAACATTCGTAAATACCTTTTCATATCAACTGCATGATTTATAATTCTAACAAATAGACTAACATCAGGCATCACCACTTACATTTCCGTCTTTGAATCTTAGAAGCAAGAAATACTGAGGAGCACGAAGTAGCTGACAAAATTCTAACTTTCATATGAAATCTCTAACAGAAAACACTAAGACAAGGAAGTAAGACTTGTTGCTACAAAAACATAGAGCAAGAGGAAAAAATCCACCATTTTCAGTGGTGGACTCAAAAAGGAAAGTGCAGTCAATGTCCTTTGCAGTCACAGGGCACCTTGTACATGTCTCTATTAATATCTGTTATCCCCCTAGGAGACTGTGATCTCCTTCAAGGCAAGGACCTGGCTTTATATCATCATGGCCTGTCAGCCACTGAATTCAAAAAAATGAACCAAGTGTTGAGTCAATTAACCTTTCTTAAATTCTCTTGACAAAAAATATTCACAGCATTTGTGTTATGTAAATTTCATCTCAATTAGAAAGGTACCAAAAGAAAACCATGGCCTGAACACGTTAAAAGCCAAATGGCAGGAAAAGGGCTTTTTTAAATTACTAAGGCAAAAGTATTTTAAAGTCAGATCATGAGTCACTGGACTCTAACATAAGGGTAATATGTTTTACAATAAACAGTAAGCTGTGTAATCACACAGGTACTTCCTAACCCGAAATATGTCCAGAGTCCTCAACTGTCCAGACAGGTGAATACACAACCTCAAAACAGCCATTAACTTATGTGTGGTTTCTGGGACAGCTGACTGACACGCTGTTGAAACTTATTTACCTTCTTTCTTTAAAGGCAAACAGATTCTATAATACTAGGTTCCTTCACAGGAAGCATGGATTCAGAGTGCTGGGGATTTTATCCTTATGGGAAAAAATACACTAAAGTGTTTTTCAAAAAAACGATACCGAGAGATATTCAGAGTTAAAAGAAACTTGAACTTCGGGGAAATGCTGAGGCCTGCTTTGCCTCAGGCTCCATCTTAGCCTCGGGTATTTGAATCTACTGTGCTTCTTCCAAGAAATGTAAAGACCACCACCATGAGTTGGGGGACTGACTGGTACATGGCCCTAGAGCTCCTGACCAAGCACCTGCCCCTCATCTCCCTAAATCTCCTCTGCACCTGCACCCACTGATTCCCCTGAAATGAAAACAACAAAAACAACAAGTAAAAATGTGATCTTTGGCCTTGCGCTCTGACTTTGAAAGGTCCAGTACACACCAGCCAGCATTTGAGGCAATTAGCTAACATCATGCCCACTGTCTTCACCCCACAAATTAAAATCCTGGAGCAAAAATGCAATGTCGCCACAGACCAAAGAAGAAAATGAAAACTTCAGTAGAACAATGCAGGGGACAAAGATATTATTATTAATTATAACATCATGCCCACTGTCTTCACCCCACAAATTAAAATCCTGGAGCAAAAATGCAATGTCGCCACAGACCAAAGAAGAAAATGAAAACTTCAGTAGAACAATGCAGGGGACAAAGATATTATTAATTACCCAGTCAAAACTCCTAATTCTTTCCAGCAAAAGCAATTCTAAGAGGGAAGTTTACAGTGATACAAGCTCACCCTAGGAAACAAGAAAAATCTCAAATAAACAACCTAACTTTACACCTAAAGCAACTAGAGAAAGAAGACAACAAAACCCAAAGTTAGTAGAAAGAAAGAAAGCATAAAGATCAGAGCAGAAAGAAATGGAGACTCAAAAAAAACAATAGAAAAGATCAATGAAACTAAAAGCTGGGCCCCTAAAAGCTGGTTCTTTGAGAAGATAAACAAAATTGATAAACCTTTAGCCAGACTCATCAAGAAAAAAGAGAAGACACAAATCAATAAAATTAGAAATGAAAAAGGAAAAGTTACAGTTGACACTACAGAAATACAAAGGATCATAAGAGACTACTATATGCAACTGTATGCCAATAAAATGGAAAACCTGGAAGAAATGGACAAATTCTTAGAAAGGTAGTCTCCCAAGACTGAACAAGGAAGAATTAGAAAATATGAACAGACCAATCACAAGCACTGCAATTGAAACTAATTTTAAAACTCCCAACAAACAAAAGTCCAGGACCTGATGGCTTCACAGGCAAATTCTACCAAACATTTAGAGAAGAGCTAACACCTATCCTTCTGAAACTGTTCCAAACAACTGCAGAGGAAGGAAAACTCCCAAACTCATTCTATGAGGCCACCATCACCCTGATACCAAAATCAGACAAAGATAACCACTAAAAAAGAAAATTACAGGCCAATATCACTGATGAACAGAGACACAAAAATCCTCAACAAAATACTAGCAATTTGAATCCAACAGTACATTAAAAGGATCATACACCATGATCAAGTGGGATTTATCCCAGGGATGCAAGGATTTTTCAATATCCGTGAATCAATCAGTGTGATACACCACATCAACAAGCTAAAGAATAAAAACCATATGATCATCCCAATAGATGCAGAAAAAGCTTCTGACAAAATTCAACACCAACTTATGATAAAAACTCTCCAGAAAGTGGGCAGAGAGGGAAGCTACCTCCACATAATAAAGGCCATATACAAAAACCTACAGCTAGCATCATACTCAATGGTGAAAAGCTAAGAGCATTTCCTCTAAGATCAGGAACAAGACAAGGATGTCCACTCTCACCACTATTATTCAACATAGTTTTGGAATTCCTAGCTACAGCAATCAGAGAAGAAAAAGAAAAGGAATCCAAATTGGAAAAGAAGTTAAAATGTCACTGTTGGCAGATGACATGATACTATACACAGAAAATCCTAAAGACGCTACCAGAAAACTACTAGAGCTCACCAATGAATTTGGTAAAGTTGCAGGCTACAAAATTAAGACACTGAAATCTGTTGCATTTCTATAAACTAACAATTAAATATCAGAAAGAGAAGTTAAGGAAACAATCTCATTTACCATCACATCATAAAGAATAAACTACCTAGGAATAAGCCTACCTAAGGAGATAAAAGACCTATATGTACTCTGAAAACTAGAAGACACTGATGAAAGAAATTGAAGGCCACACAAACAGATGGAAAGATACACTGTATTCTTGGACTGGAAGAATCAATATTGTTAAAATGACTATACTACCCAAGGCAATCTACAGATTCAATGCAATCCCTATCAAATTACCAGTGGCATTTTTCACAGATGGGAACAAAATTTTTTTTAATTTGTATGGAAACACAAAGACTCCAAATAGCCAAAACAATCTTGAGAAAGAAGAACAGAGCTGGAGGAACCACACTCCCTGACTTAAGACTATACTACAAATCTACGGTTATCAAAACAGTATGGTACTGGTACCAAAAAAAAAACACATAGTTCAATGGAACAGGATAGAAAGCCCAGAAATAAACCCACCCACTTATGGTCAATTAATCTATGACAAAGGAGGTAAGAATAAATAAACAATTGAGAAAAAAAAATCTCTTCAATAAGTGGTGCTGAGAAAACTGGACAGGCACACGTAAAAGAATCAAATTAGAACATATCTTGAGAAAGAAGAACAGAGCTGGAGGAACCACACTCCCTGACTTAAGACTATACTACAAATCTACGGTTATCAAAACAGTATGGTACTGGTACCAAAAAAAAAACACATAGTTCAATGGAACAGGATAGAAAGCCCAGAAATAAACCCACCCACTTATGGTCAATTAATCTATGACAAAGGAGGTAAGAATAAATAAACAATTGAGAAAAAAAAATCTCTTCAATAAGTGGTGCTGAGAAAACTGGACAGGCACACGTAAAAGAATGAAATTAGAACATTCTCTAACACCATATACAAAACTAAACTCAAAATGGACTAAAGGGACTTGCCTGGTGGTCCAGTGGTTAAGACTTCACCTTCCAATGCAGAGGGTGTGGGTTTGATCCCTGGCTGGGGAGCTAAGATCCCACCTGCCCCACAGCGAAGAAAACCAAAACATAAAACAGAAGCAATACTGTAACACACTCAATAAAGACTTCTAAAATGGTCTACATCAAAAAAAATCTTAAAAGAATAAAAGGATTAAAGACCTAAATGTAAGACTGGATACTATAAAACTGCTAGAGGAAAACATAGGCATAACACTCTTTGACATACATCACAGCAATATTTTTTTGGATCCATCTCCTAGAGTAATGGGAACAAAACCAAAAATAAACAAATGGGACCTAATTAAACTTAAAAGCTTTTGCACAGCAAAGGAAACCATAAACAAAATGAAAAGACAACCTACAGAATGGGAGAAAATATTTGCAAATGATGTCATGGACAAGGGCTTAATTTCCAAAATATAGCTCATACAACTCAACGACAACAACAAAAATACAACCCAATCAAAAAATGGGCAGAAGACTTAAATAGACATTTCTCCAAAGAAGACACGCAGATGGCCAAAAGGCACGTGAAAAGATGCTCAACATCACTAATTATTAGAGAAATGCAAATCAAAACCACAATGAGGTATCACCTCACACAGCTCAGAATGCCTGTCATCAAGAAGTCTACAGGAGCAGTGAGAGGCCCACGTACCGCAAAAAAAAAAAAAAAAAAGAAGAAGAAGTCTACAAATAATAAATGTTGGATAGAATTCTCCAAAGAAGACACGCAGATGGCCAAAAGGCACGTGAAAAGATGCTCAACATCACTAATTATTAGAGAAATGCAAATCAAAACCACAATGAGGTATCACCTCACACAGCTCAGAATGCCTGTCATCAAGAAGTCTACAGGGCTTCCCTGGTGGCGCAGTGGTTGGGAGTCCGCCTGCCGATGCAGGGCACACGGGTTCGTGCCCCAGTACGGGAAGATTCCACATGCCGCGGAGCAGCTGGGCCAGTAAGCCATGGCCACTGAGCCTGCGCGTGCTCCACAACGGGAGAGGCCACAAAAGTGAGAGGCCCGCGTACTGCAAAACAAAAAAAAAACAAAAATAGAGCTACCATATGAACCAGGAATACCATTCCTGGGTATATATCAGGAGAAAACTCTAATTCAAAATGTTACATGCACCCCAATGTTCATAGCAGCACTATTTACAATAGCCAAGACATGGAAACAACCTAAATATGTCCACGGACAGATAAATGGATAAAGAAGATGTAGTATACATATACAATGGAATATTAGTCAGCCATAAAAAAGAATGAAATAATGCCATTTGCAGCAACATGGATGTACCTAGAGATTATCATACTAAGTGCAATAAGTCAGACAGAAAAAGACAAATATCATATAATATCACTTTTATGTGGAATCTAAAAAATGATACAAATGAACTTATTTACAAAATAGAAATAGACTCACAGACATAGAAAACAAACTTATGGCTACCAAAGGAGAAAGGCGGGGGAGGGATAAATTAGGAGTGCCTTTTTTCTTATTTGGGTTAGAAATTAAGCCTTTTTGTATGGTGTGTAATTTATAAAAATACTGAATCAGTATGTTGTACACCTGAAACTAATACAATAAGTCAACTATCCTTCAATAAAGCAAAAAAGAAAAGAATAAGTAACATAGAAGGACTCTTGTAAAATAAAATAAAATAAACTCCTAATTCAGATACCAATGGCTTGAAGAATTAAGAGCTTTCACAAGATCCATCAGGTTTCACTAAATAGATTGTAAGAAGGCAGGGAGGAACCCTTTTCTCTTTATTCCCATTACTGTTCAAGAAATCACAGATATACAAATGGTAAATTTAATACACATATTTAATATTTCCCCCCAAAGAGTCTAAATGACATTAATATACATATTCTTTTTTGTTTTGTTTTGGGTTTTTTGTTTTCTTTTGTTTTTGTGTATTTGCTTTTTTTTTTTTTTTTTTTTTTGCGGTACGCGGGACTCTCACTGGTGTCGCCTCCCCTGTTATGGAGCACAGGCTCCGGACACACAGGCTCAGTGGCCATGGCCCACGGGCCCAGCCACTCCGCGGCATGTGGGATCCTCCCGGACCGGGGCACGAACCCGTGTCCCCTGCATCGGCAGGCGGACCCACAACCACTGCGCCACCAGGGAAGCCCGTTTTGTTTTGTTTTAAATTTAGTTTTGGCTGTGTTGGGTCTCCATTGCTGTGTGCAGGCTTTCTCTAGTTGCGGCAAGTGGGGGCTGCTCTTCGTTATGGTGCGCGGGCTCAGTAGTTGTGGCTTGCGGGCTCAGTAGTTGTGGCATACAGGCTTAGTTGCTCCTCAGCATGTGGGATCTTCCTGGACCAGGGCTCAAACCCATGTCCCCTGCATTGGCAGGCAGATTCTTAACCACTGTGCCACCAGGGAAGTCCCAATATGCATATTCTTGATAGAAACACAGAGTCACTTGCTCAAAGTTAATTTTCATAATCCAACCTCTGACTTGTTGACAGAAAGAACCACCCTGCCCCCCATGAATGCCTTGTCTACCCACCCAATGCCCGGGAAGTGAAATAAATGACTGACATCTTGATGTCCTTTTCAGTGACCCCACTGAAGTGAAAACATAATTCAAATCAGAACAACAATCTTTACAAGAAGTGTTCTAAGCACAAATATTCCTTTTGGAAAATGTACTGGCCCCAAGCCCTCAGAACAGACACCTTTGATAAGCCAGCCTGCCTTAACCCCTAGAGTCTCGGTACTGCCTGAATCATGACACAATGCATTTGCAAAATCAAAGTAAATTAAATACCCACATAGCTCTCTTTTCTACACTATTAGACAAAAAGTACAAATGGAATAAGTGAGGCACTGACCTCTGACTTGAACATAAATGGAATTACCCTACAACACATTACTTAAAAATGCAAAGCACAGTCTCAAGTTAATTTGTCACGTGGAGAAATCAGTGTGCTTTTATGATGAGAATTCATTTATGAGAAGCTCTTAGCACCGTTTTTCCCTTAACCTTCTCAATTTATCTTACATTTGCTACTCTTCCACAGCAAATTTTTGTGTAATTTTAAGGCTGAATAATGTAAGTTACAAGGGCACTAGTCTTTGAAACCCAAAAAACAATCTAATGAAAAAAATGAGGTGATGCTACCAGCCACCAATGATTTACCCTCTCCTGACCCAACATGCTGAAAAATATGATCGGGTAGGATTTTCTATGATCCTCGTGGAGGAGAACAGAAGAGGGGCTGGGGCCAGCTTTTATTTGACTGTGAAGTGGGAAGATTATATCCATAAAATTATGTTTCAAAATTGCTAAAATGAGGAACTGCCAAAAAGAAATCCACAGTTTTAACATGATCCATTCCCTCTGGAAAGGAAATGATGATGATCAGCCCTTTATCCACAATGAATTTCCGAGATTTCTCTAGGCATCATCCAAGTATATTTAGAAGTTACCAGAGTATGAGCCTAGCGGGGGTGTCCAAGGCTTTCACATGATGGTAAACCTAATGATAATGTTTCATGCTTTTGTCTCAGCCTCACCGTCATCAGCGTAAACAGGGATAATATCCCTCCTACTCTGTATATCTCACAGGGTTGAATTTTTTAAAGAAACTATACCTGAAACTACTGGATAAGGAGACCCAGTCTTACTGTATTTATGTATACAGTGTACCTGAGGAGCCCACATGGCAGGCTGAAGTATGACTGCCAGTCCCACAAAACGTCTTCCAAACGGCTGCAAATCTTATGAGTTCTTACAACTTTTATCCAAAAACAGCTAAAGTAATAGTTAATCAGCTTTTGGGGAGGGGGGAGGGCACACAGATCCTTTCCAGAATCTGATGGAAACAATGGACCCTCCACCCACAAAAAGTCAGATCCATACACACAAGCAAAGCTTATTTGTCTGATATCAGGGTCGGTTCTTGGATCTCAGATTAGGAATCCCCAGCTACAGGCTGTTGACTGCCTGTAGAGGCACAAGAAAAAAGGAACAGGTTTATACAGCCAGCGCACAAAAGATGATCATGGTTACCTAAGTGCTGCACTTAGGAAATCCTCCATCAGACCCTCACTGAAGACAGGAAGTTGAAAGGACTGCGATTCGGAGTTACCTCAGCAGTATTCAGACAAATGAGGCCCTGGCTGGTCAAGCAGAAAATCACTTTCTTTCACAAACAAGCAAGCTTCCAACTAACAACTAAAAAATCATGTTCACGTACATCCAACGGCTGCTTCAGAACTTCCACATAAAAGGGACCAAGGGGTGGTAAGGGAAGTCAGAGCTAGGGTGTTTTTTTGGTTGTTTTTTTTTTGTTTTTTGCGGTACGCGGGCCTCTCACCGTTGTGGCCTCTCCCGTTGCGGAGCACAGGCTCCGGACGCGCAGGCTCAGCGGCCATGGCTCACGAGCCCAGCCGCTCCGCGGCACGTGGGATCCTCCCGGACCGGGGCACGAACCCGCGTCCGCTGCATCGGCAGGCGGACTCTCAACCACTGCGCCACCAGGGAAGCCCTAGGGTGTTTGTTTTAAGATGAAGTTGTTTAGGACTTCACGTAAGATTGAGAAAACATCAAATTTCCATAGCAAAGCAGGAAGAGTGCTTATAGGAAGGGGAAGGCAGGGGGAGAAGCAGCATCACAGCACCCCCAAGCCAACCCTGGCACCACCGCTGTGCCCTTCAACGCCAGTGGTTCTCGAACTCTAACGTGCCGCAGAATCACCCAAAAAGCTTGTTAAATACAAGTCTCTGGGCTCTACCCTCAAAGTTCCTGATTCAGCAGGTCTGGGTAGAGGCCAAGAATCTGTATTCTAACAAGGTTTAGGAGCTGCTGCTCAGGGGACCACGCTTTGAGAATCACTGATCTACACAATCAGAGCCCTTCCCATGAAGGACATCCCAACTTCGTAAGCATATTCATAGTCTCATCCAGATGCCATACTCGCCATCAACTTAAAAAATTAACAAAAAAAAGTGCCAGTCGTCCTTCAGGTCAGCTTCTTACCTGTGTTACTTAATGGTGCACACTGGCTGGGTTGAAGGTTCACGACACACACTAAGCTTCTTTATGACTGCTGAGTGTCTATAGGTAATTCTCCGTAAGATACATGCAGAGGAACTCCGAGCTGTTCTGTATTTGAATTTTGCCCTCAGGAAGCAATAAACAGCAAATTGGTGCCAGGAAGATTCATTTAAGACTTAGCAAAACACCCATTACTCCAGAGCTGTGGTTTTCAAATTGAGCTCCACAGAGGCCCAGATGTTATATCCCAGTACCTCCAGGACTGGGGTGGGAAGGGAGCAGAGAAACGATAGAGGCTTTCAGCCTCCCATTTCCATCCCTCTCTGAACTAGAAATTCAGCCTTTCTCTCATTTATATATAGGCATAAATTAGTGGTTTTACTGTTCCTTTGAAGGAAGGAAAAGTTTAAAGTACACTAGATTTAATTACCTCTAAGAGTCCCTCCATTTCTGTGGTTCTATTATAACACAACAAAGACTGAGTGGCACATTACAAAAATAAAAATATCAAACCAGCCCAGGAGGCTGACAAAAAGCTAAAAATAGCATCCAAATGAGTGCTTAGCAGTCAGATCACATTTATGTCTGGTATGAAGATCGGGATGTCACACAGAGGAGCTTCCAAACTCACTGAGGGCAGCAACTAAACCTCTGTAAATGAAATATAAAAAACACGCAAACTCCAGTGGTGATTATCTCAACTTAAACTTGCCCAGTCAAGCAGACACCTTGCTGAAACCTGGGTATTTTCAGTAAATGCTGTGGTGCTGCTGTGAGAGATCAAGAAGCCACATGCTCAGGATTGTCATCAAGAAGGCCACCGAGGGCTTCCCTGGTGGCGCAGTGGTTGCGCGTCCGCCTGCCGATGCAGGGGAACCGGGTTCGCGCCCCGGTCTGGGAGGATCCCACGTGCCGCAGAGCGGCTGGGCCCGTGAGCCATGGCCGCTGGGCCTGCGCGTCCGGAGCCTGTGCTCCGCAACGGGAGAGGCCACAACAGAGGGAGGCCCGCATACCACAAAAAAAAAAAAGAAGGCCACCGACTAAACTGGCTAAACTTATGACACATATTTGTAATCCTCCAGGCAAGCTGCTCATAAAGTACTAGGATCACTGCCGCAGTGATCCACGACTGGACTACAGCTGGAAAGACAGAACAAAGCATTGGGGGAGAGGTGGGAAAGGGGGTTTGGGTGAAGAAGTATCTTCTATTATGCTTTCACTTGTAAGTCACCCATAATTCCAGTGTTTCAAAACTATCTTTGAGGGGCAAATGAGGAAATGGAAGCTTCTAAGTGGGGGGCCATCCATTCGTGCCCTGTCGGGGACTGGAAAATACGGGTTCAGTATTTTTTTTTTAAAGGTAGTAAGAGGACCTTCGTACACACATCATCTTCCTACTTTCAACAAATCCCCATTGTTCTAGGGATGGGGGGGCGGGCAGTGGGGGGAAGGCATCAGGCAGAGGGTGTTCTGTATTCACTATTACATTCAACAGAAAGTGTTTTCTGAGCTCCTTTGCCAGTGATGAATGACATACAGTCCCAAATCTCAAGACGCTCACAGGGGCCCTGAAAGACCTACCCTCAGCCAACAATACTGTTAAGTCATACCCATTGGCACAGGGAACTGGGTTAGAATCCAAAGTCAAACTCAAGGCAGCAATTACAAATAGTCAAAACCACCCTTGAAAATCCCCTGAAACTCCTTATAAAACACAACATTATGCTGTTTCTCACTAAGTCCAAGATGACTGGTTTTTTCCTGACCTTTGGGAAAGACTATTACCTCTTCAGGTCAACACCAGATGACATGTTTGGCTTGGATTTTGTTAGTCATGCAGTTAAACCGAAACACTCACAATCTTCGAGGAAAGAAATCTCCCTACAAACTGCAGGCTCATATCTCCCATCTCATGTTCGTTCCAGGACCATGCTCATCATATATATATATATTTTTTTTTTGGCTGCGTTGGGTCTTTGTTGCTGCGCGTGGGCTTTCTCTAGTTGCGGCGAGCTGGGGCTACTCTTCGTTGTGGTGCGTAGGCTCCTCGTTGCGGTGGCTTCTCTTGTTGCGGAGCACGGGCTGAGGCACACGGGCTTCTGTAGTTGTGGTGCGTGGGCTCAGCAGTTGTGGCTCACGGGCTCTAGAGCACAGGCTCAGTAGTTGTGGTGCATGGGCTCAGTTACTCCGAGGCATGTGGGATCTTCCTGGACCAGGGTTTGAACCCGTGTCCCCTGCGTCGGCAGCCGGATTCTTAACCACTGCGCCACCAGGGAAGCCCTGCTCATCATATTTCAATTGTCATTTCTTCCCCTTTTTTTTTCCTTTTGTTCAAGTTTACTTCCCATGAGTAAAAGATGCATATAATATGACACCACTATAATATTACCACCTTATTATTTACCCAAAGACTTGCCCAAAATGCCACCATTTCTTTGAGTCAACATACTGAGAATCCTACTTTTGAATTCAAACATGTAACAGGGAATGGGTTATATATTAACCCTACACAGGAGAATGAATGTATTTATTAAATTAGCTCCAGTTATCTGGAGAGACAAGAGACATGAGAGAATGAACATAAAGTTTGGTAGATGGAAAGAAAATCAGGAAAGATCCAGAATATGAAATGCATTCCCAGCAAATTGGGCCCTGCCAGGGAACAATGTGACGCCACGGTGCACCCCAGGAAGAAGACTGGGGGAGCAGGAGGAGGAGTCTAACGACACAAAGTCAGTCCTGCCCTCAATACACTATAAAGTAACTCCCATCCCCAAAGTCTGCCAGGTAAGGGATGATGCAAGGAAAAGAGATGGCCATCCCTGCTAGGCTACTCTGATATGACTCAACTAGACTGCCCACCCAATGGATTACATGAGTCTCAACTGCCATTGTCTTCCATTCCCTTCAAGGTCACACACACCACTCTGGCTCCAAACACTTCCCTGGAGACGAACACAGTCCCTACATTTCTGTTCCCACATGGTCATTAAAACGAGTGTCCTGGGCTTCCCTGGTGGCTCAGTGGTTGAGAGTCCGCCTGCCGATGCAGGGGACACGGGTTCGTGCCCCGGTCCGGGAAGATCCCACATGCGGCGGAGCGGCTGGGCCCGTGAGCCGTGGCCGCTGAGCCTGCGCGTCTGGAGCCTGTGCTCCGCAACGGGAGAGGCCACAACAGTGAGAGGCCCGCGTACCGCAAAAGAAAAAAAAAAAAAAAAAAAAAAGAGTGTCCCACCACCACACCTCAGACTCTGCTGGGCAGCGTCAACAAAGTAAGCCTGAACGTTTGCTGGGAAACCTGGCCCTCTCCTCCTCCCAGAGGGGCATGTATACATTATTCCAGTCAACGACAATGTTTTCTCAGGAAACAAAGAACTCTCTTCCTACCTCTTCCTCAACCTCTCTCCACTTCACCTGGGTTTTTTTAGCCTTCTTTCCTCTCTTTGTCGCTGAAGATTCTGCGGGTGTTGCCCCTGAGCAGGGCCCATGGTTTCCCCTCCTTCATGTTATTATTTTTAGCTTTTAGGATGGACATCCCTCTCTCTTTTGTCCCCTCCAGGTTACAGCTCATCTTCATCTGTTCTTCCTCAACCTTCTAATTGTCTAATCCTTAGCCTCCAGTTCCCCGGAAGAATAAGTGGCACGTTTAACTGCAAAAACGCACAAAAGAAAACTATTTATACTAGTCAACATTACATACATTTAAGCCCCATTCCATTCTTCTGGATACAAATGCTCCACACCAACCTTAAACTGCTCATGTGCGCATTTCCCTCCTTCAGTGAGTTCCTGATCCGCTCAGAACTTTTACATGACCCTTAGTCCACACTTATCACCGTCTTAAATTCTTCAGCTGATTTTGGAACTGAAAAATTTTAAGCAGGCAATTAAAAAAGACTAGTAAGCCTGTTCTTGACAGGACTGGACTTAATAGTAATGAGATAAAATGACAAGCACATAGCTTGTTGCCAGAGTACCATGAACAGTTTAAGAATTAGATTCCAAATAGCTGATAGAATCTGAAAGGCAGAGTGACCTCCATACATGATATCTTTTGCTTGGTGTGTGCAAGATACGAAACTCAAAATATTAAGATACCAGTTGAAGAAGAGACCTTCAATTCCAGATTTAGGAAGAGGTGCTGGGGGAGGTTACTAGAGCAGAATACTTACTAACTAGATGCAACTATTTTTATCCACAGCGAATATGAAATATATAATGTACCATTTTCCTAAATTTTATGCTCAGGAACACTTCAAAATTTTTTTCTGTTTTGCAGAATAAAATGACCGCTTCTTTGCTAAAATGCTTACCCCTCACGCAAATATATAAACCTAATAAATTAGGAGAATTTAACATGGGACCTATAGAAACAACCTAATTTAAAAGGTTGAAATTGTTTCCACATTTGAAAAACAGTATGTCAGCATTCACATTTTCATAATAATGTATTCTCTAACACCAAAAAGAAATGTCATCTTTCACTAGATATCCACAATTTCAATAAGAAATGTCCTCCCATGGGGGGGGGGAGGGGAGAGAACTCTTAAAATATGAAAAACCATAAGCATTCAAAACAGCTGACACAAGATTCCTTTTGTTTCATTTGTTCCATAAAATTAAGAGCATGTGTCCAGTAATACAGAAAAATGTGAAAAGCTGAATTTCAAGTGTATACAAAACCCGACTCTAGAGGTAAATAACAGAGATTAATGCAGTATCACCTTGGACAAGCAATTAAAAGGGGCTGAAAAGCAGCAACTAAACCCCAAACCATTTGCTCTTTCACCATAGAAAGCTGAAGATAATCTTATTTACTAAACATAAATCACTTGAGATCTGGCCAAATTCGTGAACGATGTTCCAAATGGAAACACTGCAAAGCCAGGAGCTGCTTACATAAGTCTTTTCTTCCAACCCTGAAAACAAACTGGACCAGTTTTTCTTGTTGCTTCTACGAAAGCGATCATTTTAAGGCAATCAAGCGATCCAACAGCAGGGCTTCCCTAAGACCTGCTCCGGCTCCATTTTTCGCCCCACCCCTGCCCCCCTTCTCTGAACAGTATTAGGTTTCCTGCCACTGAGTTTGCTTCCTCCTTCAGTACCTATTTTTAAAAGTCTTTAGGCTACAGAAAGCAAGCTCCATTAATCAGTCTTACCTTCGCATGTATTTTTGTAGTATATTCACATTGTTCAGGAAAAAACGTCAAGATGCAGCCCTTTAATTTTTCCGTGTGTGTGTGTGTGTGTGTGTGTGTGTGTGTGTACTTTTTAAAAAATTTCTCTTTAGGGCTCTGTGAGGTTTATGCAGATAGGCCTTTCACAGAGGCCACTGTGTTTCCCAGGGTTCATGGTCAGGGGCAGCCAGGTAGGAAGAGCTGGGCTCTACTTTTCACTTCCTTGAGTTAAAGGCACTTAGACAGAGAGGCTTTGACAGCTACAGTGTGCAATAAGTCAGTGACATGTCTCTTAAAATGTGCTGTGTTAACACACCTTTAATTTTTGGTTAACTCAACAACCAAAGGTTTGTGAGGATACTTTCTTTCCACTAAATACCACAGGAAATGCCAGTGGTCCCGATAGAGATCCACTTGGCCCCAGAAAAGCTGCTCAACAGCGTGAGTAGAGCTGTTGAGATCGTCAGACAAAAGACAGTGAGAGAAGTCAGTCCCCTCCACCCGTGGAAAACCTTACTTAGTTTTAAATTGCATTGTGACAGGAAGCCCTGGATTAAATCTCAAGCCATACGTTTTAGTTCTTTATTCCGCAGCTCTAGCTATTCCCTCATTCACAGTTAGGAAGCCAAAGGTACAAAATATCCAGTAGAGTTTACTCGCATCTGCCAAAGCTCGTACCAAGCCTCATGCAGTCAGATTTTCCCCTCCTACGTGTTGCCCACACACCACACGCATCTTCTGCGCCTCACAGGAACTGGTACCTTCTTTATCCCCTACCAAGGCCTCACCTCCCTGGGCACCTGAGGAAGACCTCTAGAGCCTGTCCACACCACAGCACACCTGATCCTGCTGTCTTCCTCCTCCTCCAGGGCCAAGGACACTGCCATTTCTCCAATGCCCGGCTGCTTCCTCCAAGGCCTCAGAGCTGGCCACTGCCAACAGTGTGAATAGCCTGGCCACTGACTGACAACTTTTTTCCTATCCAATGAATGCAATTCAAACTTCTGTGGGGTAAAATCAAAACACATCACAGAACTCAAGACCCAGAGGCACACAAACCTGTCTTGGTTCTCTGCTACTTACTATCTCTGTGAGACGGGCAAAAAGCCTCAGTTTTATCTCTGAGATGAGGATAGTAATAGTATTTACCTTCATTATGAAGACAGGACAAGATAATGCATGTACCCAGCAGAGTAAGCGCTCAAAAAATGTTAGCTATTTTTATTACCATTATACTCTACTCCACTATGCTATTACTACAGGAGTAACTGGCAGAAGCAGGCATAAACTGGTCGGCTTCTAGCCAAATTAGGACTTTCTGTTTGGCCACCACAATATAGTCTGTGTTTTCTTTCTACGAAACGCCTTTGGAGAGGTGAGCATCCTCCCACAGGTCACAGCCCCCACACTCCTCCTTAGAATCTTTTTTTCTTTACTGAAGTATAGTTGATTTACAATGTTGTGCCAATTTCTGCTGTACAGCAAAGTGACTCAGTTATACACATATATTCTTAATATTCTCTTCCATTATGGTTTATCCCAGGAGATTGGACATAGTTCCCTGTGTTATACAGTAGGACCTTGTTGTTATCCATTCTAAATGTAACCCCAAACTCCCAGTCCATCCCTCTCCCTCCCCACCTCCCCCTTGGCAACCACAAGTCTGTTCTCTAAGGCTATGAGTCTGTTTCTGTTTTTGTAGATAGGTTCATTTGTGTCATATTTTAGATTCCACATATAAGTGATATCATGTGGTATTTGTCTTTCTCTTCCTGACTTATTTCACTTAGTATGATAATCTCTAGTTGCATCCATGTTGCTGCAAATGGCATTATTTCATTCTTTTTTTATGGCTGAGTAGTATTCCTTAGAATCTTACGTGCTCATTATATAGCTGTCTGGCCCCTAAGTTTGTGACACCCTTTCCCCTCAAGCAATAGGTCTCAGAACTACAAGGAATTTTTTAATAAAGACATTAGAGGAATAGGACAGCCAGACATTATACTAAAAGCAATGTCTTTTTAAAAACCACAGCAAAGACACACCAATTTCCAAGAAGATTAAGACCTCTCAACCAGTCAACAGGCACATATGTGACACAAATAGGGAAAAAAAGGAATAAACTCTACTCTGTAGTATTATAGTCAGTAACAACTTCCAAAACATGGAGAATTTGTGAGGTTCTTATAAAACATAGAATCCCACTGTTAGCTTTCCAGGTCTGGCACAAAATGGACAGAGCAAATATAATAAGGGCAGATCAGAAAACATACCCCCAAAGCCCGGCTCTTCCCTAAGTGTGAAGGCCACATTGCCCCGGCAATTTCTTGTTCCAAATGTTCCTGTCAGCTGTCAGTAGCTTTGCACATATTAAAAAATTAAGTTGTCTGACATTTCGTATTTTTCTTTTCTTACTAAACCCACATAAATTTTCCGTGACTGATGAAATGATATAACTAATAATTAAGAAACACACACCTTCTTAATAACATACATCATTTCTGGAAAAGAATACCACTATAAAAAGGACAAAAAAACTAAACACTGTAAGAATACAAAGATATTTACCTATTACAGAGATTTATTACTATCATAAAATTAAACAACCATAATTCTCTTTATTAGAAAATCTCCATTTCCTTCTATCATTCCCAAAAGTGTGTCCACTGAACACATTCTCTTTAAAATAAGGTCATTTGCTTTAAAATACTCTAAAATGAAATCAAGTGGTCTTTTTTCAAGGTTTACAAAAAAATTTCAAAATAACTATAAAATAAAAGGTAGGCAAGGTCAAAATTATCATTGCAATAACCAACACAATGATTTTGTATAAACCCAACTCATATTTATTCTTTTTTTTAATGAAATGAAAATTTATTAACCAGGAAAGGTAGACATCATAACTGAAAAAAAAAAGCTGGTAACAAATCCTATGTACAGGACAACTTCACTTTGATAATACATGCATGCAGACACACAGACAAAAAGATCTAGAAGGATATACTAGGTAATAACAGAGAGATATATGTATAATGAGGTAAACTCTGGGTAGTGAAAATATGTTTTCTCTTCTTATTTTTGTTTTCCTATAGCTTCTATATGTATATATATGCTTTTGTAGCAATAAGGTAGTTGTTAAAAATATCATGTTTCTAAAAAAGGCTACAGTGTTTACTTATTCATCAGACCAAAAGGCCAGCTGGATCCCTGAAAAGCTTGTCATGTAAATTCTTTTTTTTTTTTTCAGATTTTAAGGGTTTTTTTTAAACTTTTTATTTTACATTGTAGTATAGTTGATTAACAATGTTGTGATAGTCTCAGGTGATCCAACTCATATTTATTCTTTATGGAATCCGTACACCCTCTGGTGTGAGAATCCAAATAAGTATAAAGTCAATTACACAGAAAAAACAGGTCATATTCCACAATGTTTTTAACTGATTATTTCTAGGTAGCCAGATTATAGGTGATTTATTTTCCTTCTGTGTGGTATATATGCGTGTTTTCCAAGTCTTTTGCTCTACAAAAAAGATTACTTTCATTATCAGATGAAGAATGTTAGTTATGTATTTTAATAATCCTGTACCTAACTACGATTAGAGGATCAGGGTATATTTTCTAAAGGACCCAGTGTCTGAAGGAGTCGGGAGTCAAAAGTAGCTCTGTCCAAGGTGTTCCTCATTTGCTCTGTCTTCACCTGACCTCCTGGGAGGTTTAATGACCAGCTTCTCCTGCCCAGAGTTCTTGAGCACTGACGCTCTGGCCGCACAGCGCTGACCTCTCAGCCACCCTGGGCATGTTCTCCAGGGCTCAATGCTTCTACCTTACGCCCTGGACTCCTTGCAATGGAAACTGTTTTACATTTGTTCCACGGACCTCGACAGAGCTTAGCACAGCTCTCTCAACACACAGCAGGCTCTGGCTATCTATTTCTTAAACATAAATGAAATAACTCGTTACCCAATTAATTAACAGTAAAGTCAATCCAGCGCTCTGCTTCTTGGCCTTCAGAGGCAGCGTGCTATTATGCGTAGTAAGGAAGACTGAGGAGCGGTCCCATTGACCCAGATCAGAGCTACTGATGGGAAGGCTTTCAGGAAACACCCAAAGCACCAAGGGAAGAAGCTGTTTCTCTCTGAGTCAGCTCTGAACTTCCAAAGTAAGGGGAACAGACCTCGGGGCGGGGGGTGGGGGGGTGGGGGGGTGGGGGAGCGGTGCCACATCTCAAGAAAGCAATGCAGTCAACTCCTGCTCCTTGTATCATTCCCATGCAAGGGCACGTGAGGTTAGCTGTGGGCTCCTAATCCAGCTTTACTATTCCAAAGAGAACTAAATCAGCAAACAGTGTGAGGCAGGAGTAGCTGATCCCTGCTGGGTCATGACCTGCCGCCTTTAATGACAGCAGTGGTCATCTCAGTTTACACAGCCTATGAAGCACTGGCAGAGTTTTCAGGGTTCTTAGACAAAGTGCTATTATTACACTGACGCTGAGGACTGTCGAATAATAGAGGAAACATCATTACATTCTTTAGCTTCAATAGCTTTAATTATATTTACTGTGAATTCTCAAACGAGTGGGTGTACAAACTGTACAGAGAAAAATGTACGTTGTGTGTGTAAAATTAATTGTATTGGGTACTGTGACGCTACTGTTAATCCTTAGTGCTTGTGATTATTAAACTGAGCTGCATCTATACAAACTGCCACTTAGAATGGCGAAGTGTGGGGGCGGGTGGAGCCTGGGATTTGATCTCCCAAAGAGGCTGGGTCACTCTGTCTGTCCCCAAACCACAGTAAAGAATGATTTTTGTTTTGCCTCTGGAAGCCAAGAATTGCTGTTGGAGTTAAGTGATGTCCACAAAAGTGGACAAGGAATGAAAAATATAAACCCACAAAACACTTTCATTTACACAAACAAACTTAAGGGATGTATTTATAAATATTCATAACCTCTTTGAGTATAATCTTTCAGGTGGTTGTAATGCAACATTTACAGTCAAACATGTAACGCTTCCGTGATTTCAAAAATGCCCCGAGGAAGCCCCTGTGCATCTCTTAGGCTTCCTGTGTTTTACTACAACCTCTGCTTGAGATTTTTTTTAAGCCTAATTTGCCTAACTTGCTGTTTTCTTCACAGGACTGTAATTGTTAGGTACATGAGTGTTTTAAACAAACACAGCTGTAAACACAGGAAAATGAAAATTTGCCCTGGGGAAAAACATTAACAAACTTGCTAGCCTCTTTAGTTCTGCAAAAGAGCTATTTCACAGAGTCTTTGTCATGAAAAATGCCTGTACTTTGTAACAGCTTGTCCCATGTCACACAAGCAGACCCGAAGTTATTACAGAAACAAAGTTCCTGGACCAAACGGGAAAAAAAATGGCTGCCGGTCTTTCACACCAATAACTCCAATGCTTCCTGGTGAGCTGCCAAGGTGTTACACCTGAATCAAGAGGCAGATGAATGCACCATCACAACCCTTTAAGAATCAACTCTCTTTGACTTAACCCAGTGATATTTAAAAAGGCATATTTTATCACCTCCTTCCCACAACAAAAAAACAGAAAATAACAAATTTTGATAAGGATGTGGAGAAACTGGAACCCTGTGCACTGCTGATAGGAATGTAAAATGGTGCAGTTGCTATGGAAAACAACGTAGTAGTTCCTCAAAAAATTAAGGGTACTTCTGTGGTGGTGCAGTGGTTAAGAATCTGCCTGCCAATGCAAAGGACACGGGTTCAAGCCCTGGTCCGGGAAGATCCCACATGCCACGGAGCAACTACACCAGTGCACCACAACTACTGAGCCTATGCTCTAGAGCCCACGAGCCACAACTACTGAGCCCACTCACCAAGAGCCCATGCTCCGCAACGAGAGAAGCCACCACAATGACAAGCCCGCGCACCACAACGAAGAGTACCCCCGCTCACCGCAACTAGAGAAAGCCCGTGTGCAGCAACGAAGACCCAATGCAGCCAAAAATAAATAAATAAATAATTTTAAAAATTAATTATTAATTTTTAGAAATACCACGTGATACAGCAATTCCACTTCTAGACTTATACCCGAAAGAAAGCAGAATCTCAAAGAGATATTTGTATACCTGTGTTCATAACACCATTATTCACCATAGCCTAAAGGTGAAGGCAACCCAAATGACCATTCAATAAATAAAATGTGGTATAAATAAATGTGGTACACACAATGGAATATTAGTCATACAAAGGAAGTTCTGACACATGCTACCACATGAATGAGTCTTGAGATATTATGCCAAGTGAAATAAGCCCATCACAAACAGAATAAATATTGTACGATTTCACATATATGAGGGACCTACAGTATTCAAATTCACAGAGACAGAAAGCAAAAAGTTGGTTGCCAGGGGCTGGGGAGGGAGAGAGAACAGGGTACAGAGTTTCAGTTTTGCAAGAAGACAAAAGTTCTAGAGTTGGATGGTAAGGATGACTGCACAACAATGTGAATATACTGAATGCCACTGAACTTTACACTTAAAAATGGTTATATGGTAAATTTTATGTTATGTATTATTATAGTTTGTTAGGGCTACCATAACAAAGTTCATAGACTGGGTGTCTTAAACAACAGAAATTTATTTTCTGATAATTCCAGGAGCTAGAAGTGTGAGATCAAGGTGTGAGCAGGATTGGTTTCTTCTGAGAACTTTCTCTTTGGTTATCAATACTGTCTTCTAGCTGTGCCTCCACATGGTCTCCGCGCTGTAACTGTCTGTGCCTCAATCTCCTCGTCTCATCAGGACACCCATCGTACTGGATTAGGGCCCATCCTAAAATGACCTCATTTTAACTTACATCATTAAAGACCCTATCTTCAAATACAGTCACATTCTGGGGTACTGGAAGTTCAGGTTTCAACATATGAATTTAGTAGCAGCAGGAAGCGATTCAGCCCAAAAGGTGTATATTTTACCACACTTTTAAAATAATAATACAATAAAATAAATGAGAGCAGGCAAAGGGAAAAGAACAACCAGCGGGAGGGCCCTGAGGAAGGAAAAGGATGTGATTAGAAGAAATGAAAGAAGGCCCGTGAGGCTGCAGCAAAGGGGGCCGTGATCACTAGGATTACAAACAGAAGGTAAATGAAAATACAATCCTTGAAAATTCATTCCGAAATTTACAAAAACTCAAAAAACGTGAACCTTTTTTTTTTTTTTGCGGTACGCGGGCGTCTCACTGCTGTGACCTCTCCCATTGCGGGGCACAGGCTCCGGACGCGCAGGCTCAGCGGCCATGGCTCACGGGCCCAGCCGCTCCGCGGCATGCGGGATTCTCCCGGACCGAGGCACGAGCCCGTGTCCCCTACATCGGCAGGCGGACTCTCAACCACTGCGCCACCAGGGAAGCCCCGAAAAGTAAACCTTCTTAAAAGAATAGTCACAACAAAGAATAAGCAACTTATGTAAAAGAGGTATTGCTAGTTACCTCTGAAAGACTTCTCTGCACTGAAAAACTACTTCAGTGTCATCTTTGCACTTCGTTAGAGCCCTAAATGTTCCAAAAAGTTTTTTTTTCAGCCTTGGGGTTTTTAAAAAAATATTATTCTAGTGAAATATACATAACATAAAATTTACCATTTTAACCATTTCTACAGTTTTTTATTTATAGAAATATCACCACTTAAAAGAAAATGTCCCTTAAGTCTGGATACGTTGTTAAATGGAGAAAAGAATGGCTAGTAATTAATGCTCTCTTTTTATAAAGCCAACTTACTTTTCCATGAAATTTCAGAAATGTGTAAACCGAGGAGTCAAGAAAAATACTTTTAGAGATTTGGGTTAAAAATACATTAGTGATCTGGGTCAGCATCCACCTCCCAACTCCTCTATTCCCCAAGTGCTGGCCACCCTGTGGTCTGACACCATTGAAGCACTAGGATCTCTTAGCATCAAGCATCATGAGCGCTGTACTCCAACTTAAAGAGTACACACTCCAAAGAAAACATTCTGAGTTACTGAATGTCAAGGATATTTTTTCAACCAGAATTGTTTCACAATAGAGGTGGATTAAGAGGAGGGATGGAAAAAAGACTCCAAAAATTTTAAAGTGCCAAAACTTACTTTTCAATTTGTCAAAGATTAACCACAAATAAATGGAGAAAAAGAGAGAATGTTATAATCACGGCTGCAGGAGAACTGACTGCTGGACATGAATACTGCCTTTTCCTCCTGATGCAATGGATCCTGCCCACAAAAAAATTAATTCCATCACATATTATAGATACACATACACACACACTCTTATATATTCAGGATATACAAGGAACACCCACCAGTCAATAAGAGAAAATGGGGAAAACAAGGCAAACTTTCGTAGAAGAGAAAGCATGAAAGGTTAATAGCCATATGATAATATATCTTTAACCTCATTAATAATCAGGAAAATGAAAATTAAATAATCAGGAAAATGAAAATTAAATAATCAGGAAAATGAAAATTAAAAACACACAGTAAGATACGATTGCACACCCACCAAACAGGCAAAAATATTTGAAATCTGATCACACTAAGGTCATCAAGCCAAAGGCAACTGCACACACCAGTGTAGTCTATCCTGGTACAACCACTCTGGCAAAGAGTTGTCATCACCTAGTAAAATTAAATATGCATATACTCTATGACCCAGCTATTCCACTCCTAGGTTTATACATTTAGAGAAACTCTAGCATATATACAACAGGAACTATGTTCATACCAGTCTTTCTCACAATTGTGAAAAGTTACACAAACAACACAAGTGTCCATCAGCAGCAGAAAAGATAATTAAATGTGGTATATTCTTACAATGCAATGCTATACAGCAGTAAAGTAGATAAAATATAGCTTCATGAATAAACATGGATGAATCTCAAAAACAATCTTCAGTAAAACAGCAAGGTACAGAAGAATACAAGTTATATGATTCTATTTATTCAAAGAGCCAAAGCAGCTAAAATTAAACAATATATTGTTTGGAGATAAACATACATAAGACAAGGGAATGACTTTGAAAATGAAGGACGATGGTAACCACAGGAGGCAGAGAGGGTGAAGAAGATGCAATCAAGGAAGGGTACCCAGGGTTTTCTAAGGTACCGAAAACGTGACATGCCACTTCTTAAGCTATGTACTAGGTACCAGTGTTCATTTTATCACTTTTCTTTAAATTATACATATATTCTATTATACGTATGTGTATGATGTATCTCTCATTTTAAAAAGTAAAATAAAAGCCAAATGCTATTTTGTAAAAGAACAACTTTGAGGTTTCAGTTTCAAGATGGTTGATAGCCTGGTTGTCCCACCTGAATCCCTAATGAAGTGAAAGCACCAAAAAATAAAATAGAAGAATTCTATAAGATGAAAAAGAGTTTACTGGACACGGACCTAGAGAACAAACGTATGGACACCAAGGGGGGAAAGTGGGGGGGGGGTGCTGAATTGGGAGATTGGGATTGACTTATACACACTACTATGTATAAAATAGCTAACTAATGAGAACCTGCTGTACAGCACAGGGAACTCTACTCAATGCTCTGTGGTGACCTAAATGGGAAGGAAATCCGAAACAGAGGGCATATATGTATACATATGGCTGATTCAGTTCGCTGTACAGTAGAAACTAAAACAACACTGTAAAACAACTATACCCCAAAACATTTCTTATTAATGCACTATATATATATATATATATATACACACAAAATTTTACAAAGCCACCAAGAGGTTTCTGGTCAACAAAGTCATGAGTTTTGGGAAGGAAATCCGAAACAGAGGGCATATATGTATACATATGGCTGATTCAGTTCGCTGTACAGTAGAAACTAAAACAACACTGTAAAACAACTATACCCCAAAACATTTCTTATTAATGCACTATATATATATATATATATACACACAAAATTTTACAAAGCCACCAAGAGGTTTCTGATCAACAAAGTCATGAGTTTAAAAAGCAGAAGGGTGTGACAAATACACACTACTGTATATAAAATAGATAACTAATAAGAACCTACTGTATAGCACAGGAAACTCTACTCAATACTCCGTAATAGCCTACATGGGAAAAGAATCTAAAAAGAGAGTGGATATATGTATATGTATAACTGATACTTTGCCGTACACCTGAAACTAACACAAGATTGTAAATCAACTCTACTCCAATAAACATTAAAAAAAAAAAAAAACCAAGAAAAGAAAAGAAAAAGAGTTTGTTGGAAGAGAATTTTAAATGCACAAGAGATTGCAACAAAATTCTGGAAAACGAAACAGGAGATGGGAATGTGCTGACAGATGAAACAGTGAGGGGAGAGCTGCCACCCATGGGCCACCAAGGAGACAATCTGCTCAAGAGAAGCCCAGGGAGGCTCCGGGCTCAGAGTCAACAGGTATCACAGAGCGGGGAGGATGACACAGGGTAGCAAACAGGGGGATAAAGTGATGACAGTTAGCACGCACCCCCCCACCTCCCCACCCTCTAACAGAGCCTTCAGGCAGCATGGCCAAGTATAATGACAAACATCTGGGGGTTCATCTCTAAAGGAACAGAACCAATCGTGGCAGCAGGGAATGAGAGATGGCTTGTGGAGGTTTCCATTGTGAATCTTGGTTCCTCAGAGTAAATCCTCCTCATCAGGGAATTTTCGGGGTGAAGCAAAGCTGGCCAGCGGACCACTCAGTAGCCCTGCCCCCCACTCCCACACACACGTACACACTGAGCTCTGTTTACAATTCCTGCTCAAGGGAGAGGTGGCAGGGGCTGGGGTGGGGGGGGGGCGTGGACTCTACATATAGATGTTTTCAAGGTAGTAAACTCTCCCCAGTCCTTCACCCTTAATTATGAAGAGGCAACCAGGCCTACAAGGAAAATCAGTAACCTTAGGGGGGAAAAAAACTGACACTGAGAAGAAAAAGAGTTAATTCAGGAAACAGAAGAGCACTTTAAAAAGAAGTTAACTCTAATACGACTCAAAGAGATTCAAGATATTACAACCATTAAACAAGAACAAGACACATGAAAATAAAACGACTGGAGAAAAATAAAGAACTTTAAAAATATTTTTGACAATATGATTACCAAAATAAAAATTCAGTAAAAGTACTATAACAGTGAGGAAATCGCTCAAAATGTGGAACCAAAAGAAAAAAGGATAGAAAACAGGCAAGACTAGATTGGAAACAAAGAACCAGCACAGGAGGTGCGATACCAACTAAATGCTGCCTGATTGGTCTGATGTTAAATGCTCCCCCACCCCAACGCAACAGGTCACAGAACTAGGGTGGTTGCCGGGTCCAGGGGGAACAGATCCACAGGCTGAATTAAGCCAATCAAATTGTCTCTTTTGAGACTCTGACTTTGGAAAAATATAGGCTCTAACATAGGCCTAAAACCAAAAGCTCACGTCAGTGCTGGCAGGTATCAATATGTTGGCCCATGCGAAACAGAAGGAAATAGGTGCAGGAAAGGCAGAACGAGAGAAGAGGCTACGTGATCACGACTCCTGACTTTTTAGCCTGTTCCACAGTCCCTAATGGATCCGCTGGTGTCATCAAGATGGGCTGTTAAGTCCTACATCTTCAAGTTTTTTTCTATTTTATTTAATTTAATTTGAGAGGGCCTCTGTTCTTTCCAACCAATAAACTCCGACTGAAACAGCAGGCATCTGCTGTCTGGAGCTGCACAGTAAGCAGGAGACACCACCCTGTCTGCTGTACCACAGGGACACCCTGCCTCTCCCCATACTGATAGGCTATGAGAACACAACACGGGCTCCCACAGCCTGGCACCCTGTCAGCATTACGCACAAATGGGAGCCAGGCGGAACTGCTGAACATCATTACAGTTACATGTGATCAAATGCGCCTAATAATTAAAATGTCAGAATCCAGAAGTAAACATACAATGTATTCAATGAAAACTTGAAACCGTGGAACAACTGGAAAAGGAGGAGAATGTTAACTTGACTTACAATATGGAACAAGAGAACAAATCGCGCAAGATTTGGAAGAAAAAGAACAAATTAATGTCTTTTGTATGCCCACTGAGTTTTTCAATCAGCCTGAAAAATTAGAAAGCCAAGCAAAAATTCTCTTTCAATGACATGAATAAAGCTGATTTACTTAGGGCACAAAATGCCATTGTCTAGACTAATCTGAGCTGAACAAGAAAAAAATATTCTTTGAAGTGCAAGCAATAGAAGGAAACTCTTTTGCATATTTGGAAGGTAACTTTCATGCATTCCCTGGCTGGATAACCAGAGTCAAACCACAGCATGAGAATCTTAAGCCAACGTCTGAGACCTTGAAAAATGAATACAGATGGTCCCCCGACTTAACAATAGTTAGACTTACAATTTTTCTACTTTACGATGGTATAGGAGCCATACGCATTCAGTAAAAACTGTATGTGGAATTTTGAATTTTGATCTTGTCCCATGCTAGTGATAGGCAGTACATACTCTCTCGTGATGCTGGGCAGCTCCCAGTGAGGCACACGATCAAAAGGGTAAACGACCAATACACTTACCAGCATTCACTCCCATACAATCATTCTGTTTTTCATTATCAGTACAGCATTCAATACCTTACATGAGATAGTCAATACTTTATTATAAAATAGTGTTTGTGTTAGATGATTTTTCCCAACTGTAGGATAATGTAAGTGTTCTGAACACATTTAAGGAAGGCTGGGCTAAGCTATGATGTTCAGCAGGTGAGGCGTATTAAACGTGTTTTCAACTTACAATATTTTGAACTTACTGTATTGAACGATACAATGGGTTTATAGGGATGTAACTCCATCGTAAGTCGAGGAAGATCTGTACTGTGCAACTGAGCAGGGAAGAAAATGGCCACCAGGTGAAGGGTCAAGGGATGGAGTATGTATGACTACCAGTTAGACTTGTCTTTCCTAGTTTCTGATTTCACAAACCAGTAAAATTACATACACACACACACACACACACACACACGCAGAGCCAATTCAACTGCCAATTTTCTATATTTCCAAATAAAGATAATTCACCTGAGCCCATTGCTATCACTAGATGTAATTACATAATTTAATTTTTTTTAAGATATTTTAATGCCAAAAAAGTAGGAAGGACTTGATCTTAGCATTTTCTAAAGCCCTTGAAAACAGCACAGGCTAGAAAATACACTTAAAACTAAGTCAATTTTGTTCCAGTTTAGCAGGTGTTGCTTTAGCTGTGATTTGTGATTCATTCCCTAACCCCCAACTCCATTATTCCATTAGTCCCTTTCCTCAAAAGCAATAAATAGGCAAATGGAACATTTAAGAATAATGCAACATTTAGGAGCCCCAAACATGATATAGATGGCTTCACATATGTAAGGGCTGAAAAGCGTCCCTTGTTGATTAAAGAAAGACAGATTTGGATGGATAAAGAAAGAGGAAAACCGAGCGCGTGATGAACACAGTATGGTATGAACAGAGGGACGTTAAAGCAGGAATGGGAATGCTTTAGGGGATGCTAAGGAAAAGGCTCAGCTGAGGAGAGAACAGACAAGGAGCACTTGTGTGATCTAGAACTGGAAAGTTCTTGGGGAGTTCACTGGACTGCAGGCTGCAGACTCGGGACTTTGTTGAGAAGCAACAAGGAATCTCCAATGGAACTAGATGACAAAGGAAGCATATGGGCAACATTAACCCAACAGAAGCTATGATTTTAGCAGTAAGTTTTGGTAACTTTAGTAATTTCCTGGGCAATTAAGCAGTTACCTCTAGTTCTGGCTCAAAAGGTTCCATTTGAGAAGATTCAGGCCCACCTATCTTGTGTGAAAATGCACTGTCACTGTTTCTCCACCTGGACCCTTGGGGGCAGTGGCTGCCTTAATACCCCTGAAAATCATCTAATTTGCTCTGTCTCGGGTACGGCTGCCAACTCCTCTAGGATTTTGCTCTTGGTAACGTGAAAGTATTCATTGGTGGAAATAAGAAAATCATGAAAGAGTGCTGTTTCAGAAGAGAATCAGAAGTGATCAATTAATAGAAATGTCCACTAGGCAACTGAAGATTCATTCATTTATCCGACAATATTTATTGAGCCCCTATCTGGCTACCTACTGTGTACCAGACACTTGAACAAAAAAAGATAAAGATCCCTGCCCTTGTGAAGCTTACATTCAAGCAGGGATACAATACAAACAAGAGGGCTTCCGTGGTGGCGCAGTGGTTGAGAGTCCGCCTGTCGATGCAGGGGACATGTGTTCGTGCCCCGGTCCGGGAAGATCCCACATGCCGCAGAGCGGCTGGGCCCGTGAGCCATGGCGAAGCTTACATTCAAGCAGGGATACAATACAAACAAGAGGGCTTCCGTGGTGGCGCAGTGGTTGAGAGTCCGCCTGTCGATGCAGGGGACATGTGTTCGTGCCCCGGTCTGGGAAGATCCCACATGCCGCGGAGCGGCTAGGCCCGTGAGCCATGGCCGCTGAGCCTGCACGTCCGGAGCCTGTGCTCCGCAACGGGGAGAGGCCACAACAGTGAGAAGCCCGCATACTGCAAAAAAAAAAAAAAAAAAATTTTAAAAATACAAACAAGAAACATAATAAATACAGTATCTACAAGTATGTAAAAAGTGCTTTGGAAAAAAAGATGTAAGATAAAAAGAAAAAGAAAAGTAAAATCTAAAAAAGAAAAAAATTCAAATACTAATTGAAGCTAAGAGAAGAGATGAGTTCCCCAGGGAGCAGACTACCTGATTAATGCCCTTTCCACTTCTAAAACTCTACCACTCCAAATCAAGGAATTTGACACATATAACCTCAACCTTCTTGTTTAAGCAGAAGGTAATATCAAAGCATCACATTATTGTTGTGACTTAAAGAAATAACAGAGACCCATCACCAGGGAACTGTCCTCTTACAGATGAGAAAATGGAGGACCACAGAATTTAAGTAAGATCACCTTAGAGCACAAGAGGACTGGGGGCAGATGGGAATTCCAGAACTCTCTAGCTTCTTGTAACTTTTAAGAGCAGAAGCCCTTTCAGTCACTTCAAAAGTACTTCAAATCCTCTTGGAGGCAATGAAAAATATTTTTATTACATAAATAGTTTAGCCATATAATGGCAATAATAAAAATAGCAAACACAATAGAGAACTTACTTGTGCCAGACACACTCTTCTAAATCCTTGTCATGAGTAAGAAACTCATTTAATCCTCACAACAACCCTGTGAGGCAGTCAGACTTCAGAGTGAGTGGTTTTAATGCCACGCCACCCCTTCAATTATTTATGCATACCTTCATAGAGCATAATCCTTATCACTAATTAGGAAACTGAGGTCTAGATTTTTCATCTGGACTTGGCAGAATTAGATCATATTTGTATGTCAAAAATGCAACCATTTAAGCTTCATTTGAAGTAAACGTGTTTTAGAAGTAAAGAAAACTTGAAACTATATAATATAATCAGTATTATGCTAAAAAAATGGTATTTCAGTAATTCAATAAAGGGTCCTCAAAGGTATGTTTTCAACTAAATAGTCTTCAGAGAAAGACACTATTTCAAGACCCTAAGTAAAGTTTTTAAAAAATGAAATTCTAGTAAGGCAGATCTTTTTTTATGTTTCACTTGAACAAACCTTATGCTTTGATTTTCACAGAAGGGAAAGGGAGAGAGAAATACAATGGAAAAAAGTTCTTTCCCCTAGTATTTTTCTAAGCATTTAAAATTTTAGATTAGATTTTAGAAAAATCAGAATCATGAGGCTTACCAATAACATATGATAACATGATAATAAAATACAATAAAAAACAAAGTTTCCCTTTCTCAACACACCAAAAATAAATTGTGTAAATTCAACTATAAAATAAAGTGTTACTAACTATGTATCTAAAGTTGATGATCTTTTTGCCTTCGGTTCACAAGGTTCATTTTCATTTCAATGGACTTTCCTATTAAAGAGTTTTGACTATATGTCACATACAATTACAATTCACTCCATGGATCCGTCCACATTCTTTAGTTGTACTGGAATTTCATCATATAGAATAACAGTTGAATACATGGATCATTGGCTACAGCTCACAACCATTTAGAGATGATGTAATCTGCATTACACAGTAGGTATGTCTACACTGTTTGTATGCATGGATCTCAAAGCAACTTCTAAACCTTCACTGGTAAAACTGTCCCTCTCCTAACAAACTCCTTGTCTTTTTTCTGTGAGAGAAGAGAACTGATCTTTCTTACTGGAGCAAGGTTGGAGAGGCCAGGCTCCCAACTTTGATACATCAATATATTCAGATAAGACACAAAGAGGAAAACAGCATATGTTGGCTCCTATATTCAACATTCTTTTCTCATCCTTAGGAGCATCCCGTTTCATTGTGCCATATTTTTAAACATACAAACCCTTTGACCCTCAGCATATTTCAAAACCTCCACTGGCATACTACATATTTCTTTCTCCTTATCTTATCACCATGGAGGGCCCAACATGAAGCTATTTTTGAATGGCCTAGTCACAGCTATTATCTGAGTGCCAAATGGGTGCAAGACACTGTGACGGCACTGTAAAGAATATAAACAAAAGTAGTAGAATCCTTGTCTTCAAACAGCTTTTAAAACTAGTAGGATTAGATAACCGTACCCGTCACTGTAGCCACAAGGTAGAATGAGAGCCAGAATTGAGGTGTTGTAGACGTTTAAGGGGGAGGAGGAACTCTGAGCTTTGCTGCAGCCAACATGTAGAGGGAAACATGATCTGTTATAAGATTCAGTGTCCCTGGGGTAAAAATAAACCGGTTGCTCAGAGAAAGAACAACTATTTTTGCTACTGAGATCAGAAAGCAATTCAACCGACGGCTTCTAAGAGAAGGTTCTGTTAAATGTAATAAAAATCCTAAGGATATTTTTTTTTTACAATAAACAAGGGTAAGTTTGAAGAGGGCTGAGAAGCTCTAATGAAAACCAAGAAATCTAACAATGACAAGAGGCAGAAGAGCAGGCCTCAGCTCTACCATGACTGCAAACTCCACATGTGCAGAAGATCGTGAAGCATGACTGACACATTGAGAATAACTGCATTTCTCTGGGCAGAATGAGATGGGGTCTAAATAAGTAAAAACCACTGTGTTATTTAACTGAATTCATTTATCCTTATACAAACAGAATCACAAAGACATTTTGATGTCAACATTTGACATTTCATTTAAATAGAAAGTAGGTCATCAGTTGAAACAGACAAAAGTGACATATCTACGAATTACTATTTTTAAAACAAAGTTCCTAAAAATATCTCATCTAATATGCACTTGATTCTACAAAGTTTTTTGTACTACTTAAATGTATATCAGCTGGCTTCCCTGGGGGCACAGTGGTTAAGAATCCGCGGCACAGTGGTTAAGAATCTGCCTGCCAATTCAGGGGACATGGGTTCAAGCCCTGGGCCGGGAAGATCCCACATGCCAAGGAGCAACTAAGCCTGTGTGCCACAGCAACTGAGCCTGCACTCTAGAGCCCGCGAGCCACAGCTACTGAGCCCCTGTGCCACAACTACTGAAGCCCACGTGCTCCGCAACAAGAGAAGCCACCGCAACGAGAAGCCCGCGCACCACAACGAAGAGTAGTCCCCGCTCGCCGCAACTAGAGAAAGCCCGCGTGAGGCAACAAAGATCCAACGCAGCCAAAAATAAATAAATAAAATTTTAAAAAATTTATATCAGCATAGGTTCACAGTTTTCCCACTTTATAAGAACTGACAGGATCGTTTGAGGGAAGGATGACACTTTGTCAAGTTTAAAATTGGGGTAGAATTTCTGCTGGAGGCTACACAGGGCAAATACGATAATCACAGATATCCCTTTAATTATTTGGCTATCTTAGTTTAAAAGACTTTTGTTATAAAGAAATCTAGTTCTTCATCCAATCACTGAAAGCAAAAGTTTCCTCCTAAAAAAGAAAAGATATTTCGTTAGACGACAGAATCTAAGAATGATTGGTGGAAAGAGGTCAATTCTTTTTCCCTAACCAGTGACCTGCTCATTGCTCAACAGTGAACACTACACAGTCTTCTGAGGCAGGGTTTGCATACATTGATGGGAAATAAAAGCATTACTAGATCATATCAGCTAAAATTCCAGTGATTAGTCCCAGGCCATTAATGACATCAACTCCAGGTTTCCAAATGGACCAACTATTAAAATTTATGAATGACTGACAAAAAAATTCCAATTCTTTTGCAAAGATTCATACACCTGGAAATGAATAACTCATCAAGAGGCAGAGTGGACTGGGTCAGTGTGCAAATATTTACTCATGAACTTGGCTCCTACGTTGAATCATTTTTCATTTAGTTTTACAGTCTGTGATTATATGCACCATTTGCCTAAAAACTATCAATTAAGACAAAGTTCATAGAAAACAAAGAACATATAAATTTAAAATGTGATGAGTCCTTCTATTTATGTACTGATCTGTAACATTCTAAGTATTCAATATATCTCATTCATATAGTGAACACCATAGTGGCATTATTTATTTAGCCCTCATCTCATTCTACAAGGAATCTGAGATAGCTTAGGAGAAATGCATGTATTAAGGAAGGAAATTAATAATCATGACCAAGGAGTGCTCACTTGGGCAACACATACACTAAAACTGGAACGATACAGAGAAGATTAGCCTGGCCCCTGCACAGGGATGCCATGCAAATTCGTGAACCACTGCATATTTTTAAAATATCATGACCAAGGGAAAACAATCATAAATTAGAGAAGAAAATGAAGACTGTGGCTGCTATAAGAGATATTGGAATAGAACTCAAATTTGGAGAACTATCTGAGTCCTAAACAGTTACTACAGTTAAGCAGAGAATTCGAGTCTGTGCTTCCTAACAGCCAAGGTGAAAATGTCAATGTGATTAGTTATATGATTTTCCATAAGGAACAAACATCTACACTCCTTCAGGGAAGCCAAGCTGTTTCTTATCACTTACTGTGAAAGAGCTGCTCTAGGAGACTCTGAAAGATGTGATGGAAAAATTTCCCAATAGCACCTCAATGGCAAATAAGGTCACAAAGCTGGTTTTTTTTATGTTGTCCCAGATTAAAACTGAATTCTACAATGGAGTCAAGATAATACGGCCAAGGCGCCCAATTTTTCAAGCAACATGGTGGACTGAGATGAGAATAAAGAGCTGGAAGTCCAACAGTGTAGTTTAAGAGATTATTAGCACTAAAGTGCAAGAACAAAAATTGAAATAAATAGCCAAAATTATGATGCTTCTAAAGTTTCCATCCTTACCACCTTTCTCTCTTTGAACGAGTAAGTCCCTGACCAGTGTCATCTATTCCACAACTAGAACCACTTAATTATCTCCCCAATCTACATCTTCTAACCCAGAGCTAAAGTCTCCTTTTCATGTACGTATCTGACACTTTTTTTTTTTTTTGCGGTACGCGGGCCTCTCACTGTTGTGGCCCCTCCCGTTGCGGAGCACAGGCTCCGTACGCGCAGGCTCAGCGGCCACGGCTCACGGGCCCAGCCGCTCCGCGGCACGTGGGATCTTCCCGGACCGGGGCACGAACCCGTGTCCCCTGAATCGGCAGGCGGACTCTCAACCGCTGCACCACCAGGGAAGCCCGTATCTGACACTTTTACCTCAAGGTCCTACCAGCACCATTAACTCCACAAGTCCCAAACTAATCTAAGTTATCTGTCCTCTCAAACACATTTTTCCTTCTGCCATCCTCAGTTTGTCATAGAAATCCTTTCCTCTCAGTCACCTGGGCTTACATCCTTGGAATCAGTTTTTTTCCTTCCTCTCTGTAACTGCCCCCACCTGATCAGCAGTCTGCCTTACTATTCTCCCTGTACGACTGGCCCACGTTCTCTACTCCAGCCCCAGGGCCACCTTCCTAGATCAGATCCCCAGTACCTCAGGGCCATCACAATAGCCTCCTGAATTACCGTATTCTCTCTCCCCACTCCAGTTTCTCATATACACTACTGCAAGAATAATATTTCTAAGGTTGTGACTATGTCAGTCTACTAAAAAAAAACCTATAGCAGGTTCCCTCTGCTTACCTGAAGCAAACCAGTCTACCTAAGCCCCCAGTGGCTTTCGCTCTTACACACCCTATGCTCCAGCCAGTCCATTAACTCATAAGTCTCGCCACTCCCAAAGTAAGCTCGATCCTTCCTCTTGTTCACAGTAGTATGGCCCTGAGATGCCCTCCCCTTCACCTCTACATATTTAAAGACCAAGTTGAAATGCCACCTCATTCAGGAAGCCTTCCATAATTCTCTCTGTGAGAAGTACCACTTCCTCCTGCCACCTCCCCCCTGCACTTGTCTAGGGCTGTAATCCTAGAGGAATGACCATATCCTACCGTCAGCCTCTCGCTGTCTAGCCTATGCTTGAGACCGCTCCACAATCGCCATCCTAAACACACACCCGGTCCTGGCAGCACACGGCTCACCGTAACCCCTCAGGTTCCCTCCACAGCACTTTGTTCATATGTGAATCACTGCACATGTTGATTCCACTGTAGTTCGCTGTTTACACGTCTACCTCCTCCAGGGCAAGGATCAAATCTTATTTATCTCTGCAATCTAATGTAGTCAGCTCTCTGCACACCATCAGAGCTTAATTCCCTGCAGAATGGGTCTTTTCTTGCTTGTTTATTGTGTCTCTCCCACGAGAATGCCCACTCAGTGAGAACACAGACTTTGCTTGCTTTGATCTCCACTATTTTCCCAGCATCTAAAACAGTGCCTGGCACATACTAGGTGATCAAAAGCATAGGATGAATTGATAAATTGATGCATGATTCTCACTGTCTAGCCCAGTCCTGGCACACCATAGTGCCAAAAAAAAAAAGGTTTGCTGAATGAATTCTGTCTTGTATAAAAGTTATGTTTATACATATTTTACGAGCTCTGACAGTTAGTGATCTTGATATCCTACTCTGGTACCTAGCGTAGTGCTTTATACATAGGAGGTCCTTGATAGATTTCTATTAAATTGAACAGGTAGTTCAATAAATTAATACCTTACTCGAGCTTTTATCTTCTAAATCTGAATTTCTCTCATCTCGTCAATCAAGAGCAATCTGTATTATTTCTTATGACACAGGATGCCTCCCTCCCAGGGGGAAGGCAGCACTGCAGAGTGAAGATTACCAGCGGTGCTGTCAGAGAGGTCTGGGTTCGGGTCGCAGCTCTGGCACCGCTCAGGTATGTGACTTTGAGCACACTATTCAACCTCCCTTCAGCTTCCTCCTTAGAAGAAGATTAGGAGGACCTCTCAGGCAGAGCAGTCTATTTACTTCACAGCTAAATGAACAGCCAGTCCTAAATCCTTTATTACCCCTTCTTTACCAGCCTTAAATTGTTCCAACTCAGGTTAGACTCTTTCAATAGGTGTTGCCTGAACTTGAGTGGGTCATTATTTAAAATAGTAGTGGATTATGTTTACAAGGCATTAATTCTCCATTAACTTTTCATGACCTTACAGCCCTTCAGCACTCATTCCAGAAAGCACAGGTGACTTGAGCACATGACTGCCGTCATTCCTAAGACTTTCTGGAGTCACAGCAACATAGTGGCCCAAGGTGGCACTACCTCACACAGAAGGGCAATTCTCTTTCCCACACAGGAAACAGCACAACAATCTGATAAGTGACGGGTACAAGAACTAGACCCATCAAATACATTACACAGTGACATGACCCTGGCTTAAGATGGGACGATTTATTTTTAAAAATAATAATAAAGGGCTTAATGCTAATGTAAGTGCATCTCAATCAAAATGCATTCAAATCCCTCTGGAGGACAATTCCGTCGGGTCGTAGGGAGTGCTTAGCCAGGACTCACACAGACAAATGTCACTGATCAGGTATGAGGTTATGACTCAGTCACAGACAGGATTCACTGAGATTCACGCAGATCAGCCGAGAACACAGTGAGTCTTCTGCACAAACATTAAGAGGTCTTTTTCTAAGAGCCTTATTTAATAAAAAGCAGTGACCTGCCAAGGAAGATAATTAGCATAGAACCAATCTTTAAAAGACAGAATTCAAAAGATCATTCTCTCACAAATCTTGATATTATTGCCTGGAACAGAAAATATTTGCATAAGGAGGCACAAAAATGTTTTTTGCATAAGTAAATACTGTCAGCACAGAAGCAATATGAAAATGTAAGACTTTACTGTCAAGTAGTAAACCAAACAAAAAGCAAATGAAAGCCAAATCTCTGTTGCTCAGGTGAAAACAAGAACACTTGAGAATAAAAGGTCAATAGAACTTTTGTTGGCCACATAGCTAAGGCTGGCCACCTTGTGAGCTGACAGAGCTGTCCACTATTCTGAGAGCACCTACACCATGCTGAGTATCTGAATGCATTTTCGCAAAAGTCAACAAGCAAAAAGCACAGTGCTAATGGTGACCTGAATGAAGCTATGACAAATGTCCTGCTTGAAGATAATCTTCAATAGCGGCAAGTTATTGGTTCAGTACCACCAAAAGCATTCCCAGAGATTAAAAAGCACAGGCGTAGCTGTGCTATTTTATTTTATTTTTTAAATTTATTTATTTATTTTCGGCTGCATTGGGTCTTCATTGCTGCACGCAGGCTTTCTCTAGTTGTGGTGAGCAGAGGCTACTCTTTTTTATGGTATGCAGGCTTCTCATTGCAGTGGCTTCTCTTGTTGTGGAGCACAGGCTCTAGGCGCGTGGGCTTCAGTAGTTGTGGCGAACGGGCTCTAGAGCACAGGCTCAGTAGCTGTGGCGAATGGGCTTAGTTGTTCGGCGGCATGTGGGATCTTCCCGGCCAGGGCTCGAACCCGTGTCCCCTGCACTGGTAGGCAGATTCTTAACCACTGCGCCACCAGGGAAGCCCAGATGTGTTATTTTAAATTCAGTTACTCCCACTTAAAATCCATGCTGATTTAAGGTGTTGGAGAGAGGGAGTAGACAAAGCAATTTCCTTCCAAAATCAGGAGGTAAAGGGGCAACACCAACCACAAAAGAGGTTAAGTGACAGCGGCTAAAAAAAAAAAAAAAAAAAAATCAACAAAAATATTGAATAAATAATCTTGAACAGCAGAACTTGGCAAGAATCCCTGATACTTTTCAGTGTAAGAATGTGGTCCCATTTCTGTGATCTTTCACACTAACAGGGACTTTTCCTAAACACAGAACTCAACTTCTAAGGAATTTAAAACACTTGATAATAGTTCATTCAATTCCCTATTACATTCCTTCCTGGTTAAAAAAAAAAAAACAACAAAAAAACACACATTTTGCAAAATGGATTTTGCCCATGGAGGATGGGAAGTACCAAGATGAAATGAATGACTTGAGAGTAAAATGCATCCCTCCGCCTCATGGCCAGAAGCAAAAGTGAGACATCCTACGGCATGAAGAGCGACTTCATCAAAGATTTTCACAGAAACAGCAGAGCCCACACATCCACAGGAGTATGAGCCCCTTCAAAGACTACACGCTCGTTACAAAAATGCCCGCCAATGCTCAAGACATCTTAGGAACAAATCTTTTAAGGCTGCCTTCACGTATATAACATTCTTTTGAAATCTTCAACTGTGACAAATGTGGCTCTTTGAAAGTGGAATTTGATATCTGTAAGTTGGAAATACATTGAGAAAATAAAGGGAATCATCAGGCTGGATTTTATTTTTAATCAAAAGAACAAGTGCTTTCCTTATGCGGCTTGTAAACTAATACTTCCAAAGACAATTCTTTAAAACTATTCCAAACTCCCTTTCTAAGAGCAGCAGCTATGGAACAAGCAGGCAGCCTCCCTAGATGACTTCTTTGAAGGACACCTTTTGCTTTTTAGGATGTCTTTGGTATTGGCATTGCACGTGCACTTAATTAGGTAGCAGCTATATCTGATTCCACTTTTCCACATTATTCATTCATTCAACAAATATTTATGGTGCACCTAATACGTGCCAAGTACTGTGTTAAATCCTAGCAAGATGATGGTGAGCAGGCCTACTACCTGTCCTCATGAAGGCGATTTACATAAGCACACAAATTATAACCCATAAGTCAGTCCAGTGGGAAAAAAAGACATATGGCGATGCAAAAACCTATTAAGAAATGATTAAAGAAGACAATGAGGTGATACAAACAAACTTTATTTAACACTTTATGAAGCGGACAATCTCCTTGCGGAGAAATGCAAAATGGGGTGGACAGCTGGAAGCCTTCACAGGATAAAGAATAAAGAACAAGGAAGAGAGGGACTTCCCTGGTGGTCCAGTGGCTAGGACTCCAAGGTCCCAACATAGGGGAACCGGGTTCAATCCCTGGTCAGGGAACTAGATCCCACATGCCGCGACTGATCCCGCACGCCGCACTAAGACCCAATGCATCATGCATAAATTAATTAATTACTAGAACAAGGAAGAGAAAAATAGAAAACATCGGTGATCAACTAGGGCCACACAGTCACGCTTGTCTGGAGTGAGAAGGCCCAGAGCTGGCTTGGCCCTTGCAGAATGGCTGACTAGCTATGCTCACTGCATTCCTGGTCAAGCAGAGCGGTTTCAGGGACACCAGAATCCTAAGTGTCAGTTTGCTGAGGTGGCACCCTGGGCAGAAGCAGCTGCACCTGGGGCCTAGAAAGTTATTTCAACAAGCATATAATAGTGAGACCCAGCTAGTGTTAAGAGGCTTCCCTGAGGAAATGTATTCGTTTGAGCTGAAGATAAATAGGAGTTAACTAATAAAAGCAAAGGGGACTATGTGGGGAGAGGTATGGAGACAGTGGGGGTGGAGGAGAATGATGTTCCAAGTATTGTGAACAGCATGTGCAAAGGCTCTGTGGCTTTTTAAAAGAATATGGGTACATTAAGAAGCGAAAGAGGGACTTCCCTGGCGGTCCAGTGGTTAAGACTTCATGCTCCCAATGCAGGAGGCATGGGTTCGATCCCTGGTCAGGGAGCTAGGATCCCACATGCTGCACCATGTGGCCAAAAAAAAAACAGAAATGAAAGAGGGGACTTCCCTGGGGGCACAGTGGTTAAGAATCTCCTGACAACGCAGGGGACACAGGTTCGAGCTCTGGTCTGAGAATATCCCACATGCCACGGAGCAACTAATCCCGTGTGCCACAACTACTGAGCCTGCACTCTAGAACCCGCAAGCCACAACTACTGAGCCCGTGGGCCACAACTACTGAAGCCCAAGCCTAGAGCCCATGCTCCACAACAAGAGAAGCCACTGCAATGAGAAGCCTGCGCACCACAACGAAGAGTAGTCCCCGCTCGCCGCAACTAGAGAGAGCCCGCACACAGCAACAAAGACCCAACACAACCAAAAATAAATAAATAAATTTATTTTTTTAAAAAAAGAATCTATTGTAAAAATCTAGAGGAGAGGGTGGAGCTAACACAGATGAGAGAAATGAATGGATTTGAGAGACACTAAGGATGTAAAAGCACTAAAGGTTTGGATGGTATTCTATATTCGTTATTTACTCAAAGAAAATGCTTTGGTTTTGCCTAAGAATTCCTTATTTGTTAATTATTTGCAAACCAAAAAACGTCATGCAAATGTCAAAGTTCTTTTTCAGAGTTCTGCATCAATTTTATCTTCTTTTAGATAAAGAAGAAAAAGTAACAAAGAGAAAAACAAAACTTAAGAAGTATCTCATTTTATGTAAAAATGTGTGTTCCTGAAAAACTGAGCTACACCTGGGTAATAAAAGAACCTATATCTTATTACTGAGTAAATATTTCTTCCTTGTACAAAAACACACTAAAAAATGCAGAAGAGATTATCATGATACTATATCAAGTGAAATGTAAACCATTATCTCAATTATTTCCATATATCATTTCTCCTTTATTATACGGTACATAAATCAGGTGATTTTACAACTCTAAAAGGAGGGAATGGCTGAGAGATTTAATAATCACCATCAAGTTTTATAATAAACCATTTAGTAAGCAACTAGAATGCCCAAGAGACTCGCAAGGATTTAAAACTATTCTTCCACCAATGACTTCACCCACGTGGAAAAGTCATTTTTATACCTATATTACTATGATATGCCACTTGTAGTCCACAACCTCCAAAAGATACAGCTCTCCAGTAGGCCTGGGTTACCATGTCATAGCAATGTAGTAAGAAGTTCAAAAGGTAGTCAGCCTTATAAACGCTATGAATACACACATACCACAAAAAGTTGAATTCTGTACTGAACTGGCCACATGTTCTTGTGTCTGATGTATACAGGTCAATTTGTACCACACTCAGGACAAACATAAAGGAGGAAACTGAGTTTTAGCAGTCTCATATCAACAACAAATGTACCAGCTAAATTCTAATTCTATGAGCTAAAAAAAGTCTAATTTTGAGACTGTGCAACTAGAGTCTATACCACCCCTTCAAAATGCAGGTTTTAACTTGGAAAGAAACAAATTCAGTATGAAAACCACTGAGGAAAAAAAACCACGGCATGTTAATAAACTGACTTCCAAAGGCTAAATGCATATTTAAACATGCTGCTTTTGGCGACTTAAGTCACAATCCAGGCATTACTTGATCGGAGACTCTGCATATGAATTGAATTTCTGTTTTCTTTCCTTTAAAAAAATCATTAAGCAACTAAAATATATGTGAAGTAACTTGAATTGCCTAAAACACTGTCTTGACAGTCATTATCCTCTGTAACACATACACTTAAGCCTGAATTGGGCATATAGTGGTATTTTAAGAAATAAAAATTCTGGGGACTTCCCTGGTGGCGCAGTAGTTAAGAATCCACCTGCCAATGCAGGCGACACCGGTTCGAGCCCTGGTCCGGGAAGGTCCCACGTGCCGCGAAGCAACTAAGCCTGTGCACCACAACTACTGAGCCTGCGCTCTAGAGCCCACAAGCCACAACTACTGAAGCCTGTGCGCCTAGAGCCCGTGCTCTGCGGAAAGAGAAGCCACCACACGAGAAACCCGTGCACCGCAATGAAGAGTAGCCCCTGCTTGCCATAACTAGAGAAAGCCTGTGTGCAGCAACGAAGACCCAACGTGGCCAAAAATAAATAAATAAAAAATTTTTAAAAAACAAAAACAAACAAAACCACACACACACACAGTTGAAAGATGGGCCCTATAGTAAAGATGTTGACCCTTTCATGATTTCATGTGCTTGACAAAGATGTCATGATGTCACTTGGCACATGAGTTTCCTCAGTGGACCATGCCCCTTCACACACTCACCAGTATTTCAGTGAGGAAGAGCAAAAGGGGTTCTTATCTAAGTCTCAGGTCTTACAATTTCTGAATTCCAAGTGAAGGGATAGTCATTCACCCTTTACTTTTCTTGAGAAGCACCAAGAAGTATGTCTGAAAAGGCAGCAAAAGCTTGAAGGATTAACGAGGATGTTAGATGTCTCATATCTAATTTTTATGAACAGAAGAAAATGGAGGTTTGTATTTATCAGGGCTTGATATGGTATGTTCCAGATTCTGAGAGGACCTGATTACTAAGGCATTTTGGTTTACCTTTTCTGGTTTTCACTTTTTATTATGGAAGTTTTCAGTACTTACGAAGTTGAGAGAGTAGTATGATGAACTGCCATCACTCGGCTCAAGAATTAACAATGTATAGCTATTTATAATCTTCCATTCCCACTCCTTTCCTCTGCTGGATTGTTTTAAAGCAAACTGCATATATCATATCTGAAATAAGCAGGAAAAAATGGTCCGCAAACATATATCACTTCCTAATCCCCAGAAGCTGTGAATATTACTTTACATGGCAAAAAACCATGACTGTAACTTTGGACCTTAAGGAGGACTTTATCTTGGATTATCCAAGTAAGCCCTAAATGCAATCACATGGATCTTTATAGGACACAGGCAGAGGAAGATGAGACACAGACATACCAAGAGGAGTAGGCCATGAGACGGTGCAGAGAGATGCAGCCACAAGCCAAGGACAGCTTCCAAACCTGGAAGAGGTAAGAATTCTCCCCTAGCATCTCAGAGGGAGCATGGGCTTGCCTACACCTTGATTGTAGACTTCTAGCCTCCAGAAATAAGAGAGAATAAAGTTCTGTTGTTTAATCCACCCAGTCTGTGTTAATTTGTTACTGCAGTCATAGGAAACTAATACAATATCATATAATCTGAAAAACATTTCAGTATGTATCTTTAAGAAATAGACTCTTTTTTAATAATAATATAATTATCATTCCTTTTTTTAAGAGTCCTTTAATTTGTCTAATATCCAGAGTTTAAATTTCCCCAATTGTCTCATAATTTTATATTTATAATTTATAACTTTATGTTGATTTAGCCAAACCAAGATCCAAACATAGTTATGTCTCTTAAGTCTCAATGCCACTTTTAAAAAAATAATAAATAAAAATACAATAAATAAAAACACTTATCTGACACTGACTTTGGGGGAAAAAATAATAGTTCCTCTTCCTTGTTTTTCTTGCCATTTATTTACTGAACAAACTGAATAACTTGTCCTACAGAAATTTCTGCATTCTAGATTTGGCTGATCACATCTCCATGATATTTTTTGACAAGGTCCTCTTTTTCCTATGCTTCTTATAAACTAGTAGTCAGATCTAAAGTCTTGATCAGAATCACATTCAGCTTTTTGGCAAGAAACTTCAGAGATGGCTCTATATATTCCCTATTGCATCAAATTAGGGGGCACGTATTCACTTCTTTCTCTTTTTGTAATGTTAATATTGATCAGTGGGTTCTGGGGTTATCAGCCTGATCCATCAATTATAAAGTTCCCAATCAGTCTTTGACCTAATAGTTTTCACAGTCACAGATGATCATTACCTAGATCTGTTATTTCATTAGGGGTAACGAAATGATACTATTTTCTTTATATCATTCCTTCTGCATTTATTAGCTGGAATTCTTCTAAAAATAAGATTTTTGTTCAAACAATCTATTTGGTTACTCTGAAATACAGGGTTTTTGTTTGTTTTTTTTAAAACAGGAAAAGTAAGATAAATGCTTGACAACATCTAATTTTTAAGGTAGTGCCAGGCCGGACATCCGCCTCTTGACTACAAAGACTACCTTGTCTGTACTCAATGAATGTAACTTCTCCAGTGTACTCAACTTAGTCCTCAAGTTACCAATTCAAATACTCAGCCTACAATATGAAACCTGTTTTTTTTGAGATTTATTTGTGCTTTTATTTGCCAGTTTAATTTAACTACAATGGCCTGCAAACTTTTTTGATCTAAAAAGTACATTTTACATCACAGTCCAACGAACACACACACATATGTAATATGCATACCTAGATGAAAGTGAAACAAAAGAATACGAAACCTATTTTTAAAGAATAAAAGCCAGGATCCAACATGTCTATTGTCAATTTGATGTCGATTCTTAGGATTTATGCCCATCAGATCAGTCCAAACTCCTCAGCCAACCCCTTCAAACCACTCACCCTGAGTCTACCTGATCCTGTTTCACTAATACAACCCATCTTCTCATTCTGGACTCTGTGCCTTTGGTTCAGTGCTCTGCACACCTGCCTCTAACCCTGCAACCAGCTCAAGCTGTCCTCTTCCCCCTCAAAAGTAAACACGCCTCCTGCTCCTCCATCCAGCACCCTCCTTTCTTTTATGAATGGCACAATCCTTCTTTCAGGAGACTGTTCTTTCTCCCTGTCCTAACTATGGATATGTATTTCTAGATGGGGCTGCCAATTTCCAAATAATTTGTGCCCCTGGCCACAGGGAAAAGGGTGTCACCCATGCAAAGTCGAGCAGAGGCATTCCTGGGATTTTGAGATGTAGACGAAAAGAAAGTCAGGCCCTCTTTCGGGGTGATACCTTGCCTTTCTGTCAGTCATGCCCCCAGCCACATGGAGGAAACTGACTCAGAGAGAAGTAGGGATAAGACACAGACAGTCTTGGTGGTATAGGGGTTTTCAGTTTGGGTTTCCAAGACTGCCTTCACTTCTCCCATACCCTTGACCATATGAACCAATAAATTCCCTTTCTGTACAGTTTAAATTTCTAAAATTTACAACCAAAGGAATCCTAATATGACCCCCACCATGATTCTTGAAGCCTGTGACCACAGTGACCTCTACCTTCCTGGTTTCTTGCAATTACTTTCTATACAAATAACACTTCACCACATGCTGTCCTGATTTTTTTGTGTGTCAAATACATATCTGTCACCATCTTTTGTGGCCTTGCAGACATATATCTTACATACGTTTTGAAAGACCCCCAAACAATCCCTAGAATAGTGCTAACAGAGCTTCAGTAATAAATAACAATTACCATGTATTGATTATTACTTCCATGGTAAGCACTTCACATGAGTTATCTTATTTAACCCTCACGGAAACCTCCTGGGTTGGGCATTATTATTTCCACTTAAAGATAAAGAAGCTGAGGTTCATCATAGGAAAGTAACTGGTGCAAAGACACACATTTACTAAATAGTAAAGCGGGGATTTGAACCAGATTTGCATCCAAATTGCATCCTCTCTCCACCTCACCCATGTTGCCTCCAACAATGATAGAAACTTGTTAATTAATTTACCAGAGACTGTAATTGATCAAAGACCTCCATTTAACCCCTGATTTTCCACTAACCTCAAAGTGCAGGTCCCTTCATCATTAAGAATAACATTAATATATGAATGTATAAATAAATGCACTATATGAAAATAAGTATCTTGAAAAAGTTATAATACAATTTCTCCAAAATTGCTACTGGCAGCCTGAAGATGAAATGCTGGCATTTCTCTTAAAGTAATAGGTAAAAGGAATGAGTATTTATTTAAGACTACTCTGCCAGAACAAGATGTATACAACTCCCCTGGCAGTGATATTTCAAAACAGCAAAAGGAGATTTGTGAGCACCTGTCAATGTGTAACATGCCTTCAGCTCTGCAATTGCTCACAGGAATATTCCTGTGTCATCATTAGACACTAATGTTATTGAGCGCTCCCAAGGCTTGGAGGCAAGAACAGAAGCCCTTTAGGAAGAAAATGGCTCCATCTTCTTAGCTCAGCAACGACAGGGGCCAGGAGGACAGGAAGAGCAATTTACTGGTAGAGAACCTAAAAGCCACCGGCTCTCATCTCTACATGATCTGCATCCTTCAGGCCAGCGTTTTCAATTCCATGCTTGTGTCTCCAATTCCTGCTGGACACATCAACATGGAACTCCCGCTATCAAATTAACTTTGGGGCAATAATAGTTTCTCAGCATCTAGCCAAGTACTTTCCATTGAAAAGTGTCCCATAAACGTGTTGGTGGTTGTCTGTTTCTCTTTTTTCCTTTCTCATTTTTACCACTTTACTTGAGGGCCTTATACCATATACACACTCTCCTGGGAAATATAATGATTGTTCCTAGAAGGCCAGAAGCTGCTATCAAAGAGGCATGCTCCTTATTTATAATTTGGCAACAGCGCAGCCAAGGGGAGGGTATGCCTAGCACACACTGAAGAATGGCTGCATCCCCTGATGGGACGAGACTTTGCTAACTGGCATACTCTGGTGAAAGACAGGCCCTAAAGAATTCATTGCCATCACAGACTCAAAAATACTTCAGATGAGATCGTATATGTGATAGTGCTTTGTGACTCTAAATTACCCTGGCTAGTGATGTGGCTGTTACAAAGGCAAAGACCTGGGGAATAGGTAGGCGTATGGTTTGAAAGAACTAACTAGGTCCGAATAGAAGGAGGGAAAAAGAAAGAGAGCCCAGAGGATTCAACAGAAAGTCCAGACAACAAAGGGGATGTGGTGGTGGAAAGTTTCAAGTTAGCAAACGCCCACTCAGTTCAACACTTACTGGATGGCAGGCACTGGTCTACGTCTTGGGACACAGAGCCAAAGACAGTCAAAACTAATTCAACCAGGATCCCTGCCCTTCGTGGAGCTTTATGTTCTTATTCGGGGAGACAGCTGATAAACAATACGCATAATAAATAAGTAAATTGTAATATGTTAGAAGATAAGTGCAGGAGAGCGGGGGAAGGGGGATGGAAAGTGCAGAGGGTTTGCAATACTCTCAGATTAAAAGGCGTGCCAAAGAGCATAATGAGTCAGATTTCCAATGATGTTCCTCAAAAACTACATTCGAGGGACTTCCCTGGTGGCGCAGTGGTTAAGAATCTGCCTGCCAATGCAAGGGACATGGGTTTGATCCCTGGTCCAGGAAGATCCCACATGCCATGGAGCAACTAAGCCCGGGCGCCACAACTACTGAGCCTGTGCTTTAGAGCCCGCAAGCCACAACTACTGAGCCCTTGAGCCACAACTACTGAAACCTGTGCGCCTAGAGCCCATGCTCCACAACAACAGAAGCCACCGCAGTGAGAAGCCCGCGCACCGCAACAAGGAGTAGCCCCCACTCGCCACAACTAGAGAAAGCCCGCACGCAGCAATGAAGACCCAACGCAACCAAAGATAAATAAATAACTTTTTTTAAAAAACTACATTCAATTGCAGGAGAAATGAGGAAAAGCAAACAGAGCTCGAATGAAACGTGCATAAAATCTGACAAATCCAAACTGCCTAGGAACATACAGCTCATTTTCCATATTTCGTCTTCTTCACCCTTGTTCAAATTATTGACACCAACAGGCTACGTAACATATTTACAGAGAAAGATATGAAACAACTTAGCCAGAGGCAGAGCAAAGGGAATTATAAGAGACAAGAGCAAAGCAGATGAGAGCAAAAATAGGTGCAAAGCAGTACCTCAGGAAAGGGTTAATTCAACAGGACTTTAATATGACAATTTTTCCTTAGGAATAGTTGGCTCTAGGTCGAGGATGATATATAAGTTTCATTTCTAGTAACAACCCCAAACAGCTGGCAGAGTCCTTCTGGATCCCTGCATTGATAAAGAGTTCTGGGTCCTGTGGGCAATGAACTAGACATTTCTTCCATGAGCTCAAGATGGGGGACTGAGCACACATGCCCTACACTTGCCTTTCCTTCCTTGGTAGAGCTTAGTGCTTTTTAAAAAATTTAAAAAAAAAAAGCAGTAAACACTCACTGGCCACCTACAATGTGAAGCAAAACTAAGAACGGTGGAGGATTTGGAGTGTAGAGCTTGATCCAAGTCCTAATGGAGTTTATAATATAATTGGGAAGAAGAATAATTACACAAAAGATAACACTAGAAAGCATCAAATGACTAAATTCCTAAAATTTCAGTACAGAGATTCAGATGCCAGGAAACTGCTACAGGACAAGAGAGCCAAGAAAGGCTTAAAGGAGGACACAGACTCTGAACTGGGGTTTGAAGAATTCACATCATTGAAATAATTGGAAAGAGGAAGGACTGGTCCCAACAAGATGGCGAAAAAGGAATAGGCAGGTGTGCTCAGGAATGAGGAAGAGATCGGCATGGCAGCCAGAGCCGAGGATCTAAACAGGGCACCAGATCATAGATGCCTTGAGTATTAGTCAGGGATCTCCAGAGACAGAGAACCAACAGGAGACATATATATAAAGGAGATGAGTGTGTGTATATATATAGAGAGGCAGATAGAAAGGTTTATTATAAGGAATTGGCTCATGCAATTATGAAGGCTGAGAAGTCCCAAGGTCTGCACTCAGCAAGCCAGAGAAGTAGGACAGCTGATAATATAGTTCAAGTCCAAGTTTGAGGCCAAAGGCACAGAAGATGGATGCCCTAGCTCAAAAACAGGCAGAGTGAGAGAATTCTCCCTTACTCAGCCTTTCTGTTCAATTCAGGTCTTCAATGGATTGAATGACGCCCACCGACAATGGAAAGACCATCTGCCTTACTCAGTCTACCAATTCCAGTGTTAATATCATCCAGAAACACCCTCACAGACACACCCAGAATAATGTTTACCCAACTCTCTGGGCACCCTGCGGCCCAGTCACATTGGTACCTAAATTTAACCATCACAGCTTGGACTGAGTCATTATCCAGTAGGCAAAAAGGACCGTGATCAGAGACATGAGCAAAGCTATACTTTATAAAATCAAACTGACTGTGGCATGAAAATGGATTACAGAAAGAAAAACTGAAAACAAAAACCAGGTAAAAAAATATTATAACTGCCCATGTGATAATAAGAGGCAGACCATCAACGACAAACACGTACAGGATTCTATTCAAAATAAGGTACTCTGCTAGGTGATTAAGATGAGCTACTCGTGTCACCCTACAGTTTAATTTGATGTCAGGATCGAAATGGAGACCTATGCAGCAGGACTGGAGAAGCAAGCCTAGGAGTCCAAAGGTCAGCAATGAGGATGCGGATTTAGGGATTATCCATATAGGGAAGGGAGCCAAGTTGAGAGTTTGCTTCTGGCGTGCCCATCCTGACAGAAGCCCGCAGGACAGCAGGCTGAATCAGTCAGTCTTGAGTCAGGAAGCCTCATCAGACCGACTCGTTTTTTGTGATTCACTGGGGAGGAATGACCACTCCTAGGTGGCAAACTAATCCTAGAACATGATCAAGAGGTTGGGATTACTTTAGAGGAAAAAGAGGCAGGAGGCAACACAACCAGCCTGCAGACACCTAAACACAACTTACAAGCTGATTCATCAAGAGCAACTGCAGGGTCCACTTTCCAAATCAGACATACAAAGTCTACAACAGGAACCCAGTGGAGAAGAACAAGGAGGAAATTGAGAGAAGGTCAAACTTCATCAAGCTGATACGAGATTAGCATTAACCATTAAGTTTCTAACACAACTCAGGTAAATAGCAGGTTATCTGGTATTTCCTGAAGCAAATCAAGGTCAATGGAAGTCCTATTGTCACATTTTTCATAAGCATTTAAATTACTGCATCTTGCTTAAAATAAGCCAAAGTGTAAACAGTCTGCAATATACACAAACAGGAGAGATTTTAAATATGCAACTTACCAAAAAAGTGACAATGTTAGAGAACAGGCAGTAACCAAGACTAATACATAAGGTATGTTGCATCTTCCCACGAAAAAAAAATCGAAAGAACTATATACAAACGATGAAGTTTCTCTTGTATTCTAAGAAATTCTTTTTTTACAAAAGAATTTTTCATACAAAAAATATCAAGAAACATTTTTCCTAATACAAAAAATATGGGCAGCATCATCTTCATTTTGAGGATGCACAAAGTTTCATGCTAAATGACCTACTGATGATCTTTTTTTTTTTTTGGCTGCGCCATGCTGCATACAGGATCTTAGTTCCCCGACCAGGGACTGAACCTGTGCCCCCTGCAGTGGAAGTGCAGTCTTAACCACTCAACCACCAGGGAAGTCCCGATGATCATATTTTTAGAGTATAGCTTATATCACTTATGCATAAATACACACATGTATATATATGTCATATATATATATACACATAAGGTGTGTATATGTTCATATTGTACAGATATTTATATTTGTTAAGATACTTTTATAATCATTCTGATATATTACAAAGAAAATCGTGAATGAACTCCAAGTACAAGTTCCATGAACACAAAGCAGAAGATACTCATCTTGAGGAATGCAACATCATCTTCTAATTGAATGGTTATGAACAAAGCTTGGACTCGATGAAAATATTAATCAACTCTCTAAGATGGTCAATAAAAACTTTGCCACAGGAATTTCTGAAATGTTCCTCCTTCAATGAGCCTGGGTCGTGAAATTTAGCCAAAGTATCACATTTCACATTTGCCACACACAGATGAGTGAAATCAGTTCCTGGGACTTTCTATAGGCCTAAAGATCTTAAAATTGACCCATGACCAATATTTCAACAGAGGTAAATTTTCATACAAGAAGAGGAGTTAAAATACACTCACTCTGCATTCTGCAAAACCTGGTAGATTCTCTGAACTCCTTAATAGCATGTCCTAGAATAATGTTCTTAAAAAAAAATTTTTTTTTAACTATGCTCCATAAAAAATAATTAGCAGCTCATCCGACAACTGCAGAGTATTTTTATAGCTGTTATCAATTACTATGTTCTCTTGGGGAAAGCATTAAAACCAAAAAGAACCTGACATGTGAAGAAAAGAGGTAATAAGCCTTACCTAAAAGCTCAGCACCTTCTGTTACTACGACCTTTTGTTTCAGTCGGGTCATGTAACAATAATTTCTATCTTCAGTCCAATATCTTCAAAAAAAAAGCTATTAATATAATTTAAAATGTAGGGACACTTAGAGGAAGTGTAAATTAGAGGAATTTAGCATTTTCATACCTCTGACTCTTTCACAAACCTTTCCTACACAAGTGTGCAAAGATAGACTTTAAAGGATGTTCTCTAAAGCACTAGTCTTACTATAGAAAAATGGGAAACAACCCAAATTTCCAACAATAGGAAACTGTTAAAATAATCTGTCATGCAATACTATACAGTATGATCTATATGTATGGTCATGGGAACATTTTCAACACCAATTAAGTTAAAAATAAAAACGAAGTTGAAAGTTGTTTTATATTACCCCACTTGTTATTAACAATCACAATAATAAATATATTTTAATACAGGGAAATTTGGGGGAAGTTTCTCTAGAATACAAGATCACAGTGCACTTTATCTTTCAACATTACATATTTCTGTGATGTTTGAATGTTGAATAATATGTATTGTGTGTATAATCAGAAAAAATAAAGTTTTATTTTAAGTTAGTGATATAATTGGAGGGGAAGTAGGAAAAAACTTTATGTATAAAGAAAAGGGAAATCTTAGGGTGTTAAAAACTTTTCTATTATAGCTCTGCAATATTATCTGCCTCTACCTCTCTTTTGGAAGACAGTTGTTTCCTTATTCTCAGAACTTCAAAACTGAGCAACACACATAGACATTGGAAGGGCCCCTTACCGTCTCCCGTTAGTAATAGCTTCTAGGGATAAAAGTTTAGACCAAACTCCAGTATTTATCAAATTCAACACTGTCAGTTCCTGAACAGTTGCAAACAAACTGCAAAGGTGTCTCTAAGTTATTTCAGAATTAACCAAAAAAAGAAGGATTCTGCAGACTCTGAAACTATTTGAAGCATTTTCATAATGGAAATATGAGGAATTAGAGATAGCTACCTACCTTTGAATCCGCAGCCCTGTAACCTATTCAAACATTGTAAAAACTAGATGGAAAGGACAAGAGAGCAGTGCTTGGAAAGGTAACTGAGGAATCACAAGCATGGGGGAAATTTCCAGCTGACTGGGGAAGGGTGTGAACCTGTGCTGGGAGAGGGGTGTCTCCACAGTCATGTGACCTTGGCAAAACAATTAAACTCCTCTACCACAATTTCCTCATCTGTAAAATCAAAGGATGGAGAATAAACAATCTCTGTGGTCCCTTTCGGCTCTAAAATTCTGAAAACAAAGCTTTACTCTTTCCTTGCCAAAGGATATCTTAAATATATACATATACATACATATATACACACACATGTACACAGCATAAAATATAAGGTATAAGGTTATAAGGTACATGGCCAAAAACAGCAGACGCCTGCCTGGCTCCTCCTCACCCTTGAGTTCCACTCTCCAAAAGAAGCCCCTTCAATTCTTTTAGATGTTTTTTCTAGTAATTACTTCCATATTTGTAAATCACACATTTAGATTACTATTTTCTGATTTTTCTCAATTTTATTAGACCCTACCAAAAGTTCCTTATGGCAACTACTGGGGCATTTATCACCTGTCCCACCTCCTGGGGTACAGCTACACTGTTGAGATGCAAAGGATATAAAGATTATATGCATGTACACACATGTATAAGTACGTGTTTCTATATATTCCTGTCCCCAGTGAGCACTCATTTTGATTAATGAGAAATAAGGTCCCATGCTAAACACTGCACAAAATGTAGCAGAGAAAAAATTAAAAGCCTGGCCTCTAAATCAGAAAAGTCCTGCATTCGGGTCTGAGTCCACCACATACAGGAACAAAGTATGCACCTAAAAGTTCCTTATTTTCTCTGAATCTCATCTATTTTCCTCCTGTGTAAGCTGAATATAATACACCAACTACAAAATGGTTAAAGCACAAAGCACAAATACGGTACCTGTGAAAGCACTTTGTTACTCACAAAGCACTATAAAAATGTTACTTTCCGTTATTGTCTTCACTAAGAGATCCCTATAAATGAAGTACCTGAAGTTATTGGTCACTCGAGCACTGTTCTCCTATGTAGGCTAAAAACTAAGAGTCAGAAGTCACTGAGAGTAAGAGTGAAATAGATGTAAATCATGTTCCAAGGCCAGAATCTGAGGGTCCAGCTCTTCAAAGGGTCTATGTATTGCCCTATGAGACAAATGCACACAGAACAAAGATCGAGCATCTCAGCAGGGATCAGAGAAAGCAATTGTTTTATATTTGCAGAGAGAGAGAGCTTCCTTACCAAATTTTCTTTATAAAAGTAATACAAGGGGACTTCCCTGGTGGTCCAGTGGTTAAGAAACCACCTTCCAACGCAGGGGACCCGGGTTTGAGATCCCACACGCTACGGAGCAACTAAGCCCACGTACCACAACTACTGAGCCTGTGTGCTCTAGAGCCCGTGCGCCACAACTAGAGAGAAGCCCGCGTGCCGCAATGAAAAATCTCACATGCTGCAACCAAAATCTGATGCCGCCAAATAAGTATTTTTTTTTAATAAATAAAAATAAAGTACAAGAACATAATTTCAAAAGTCACTCCTCAGGCTTCTTCTAATATGTACCTCTATATTTCAACATAATTTGTACATCTGCTTTTTGATTTGCAGACATAATCTATTGGCTTCCTATTACAACAGAAAGAACTTTGCAGAGAAAGTGTTTTGGACCAAATTTGGGAAGTTATCATGAAGAACTGTCCAGCAATGCATTACTGACACTACAGTAAAACAGGCCTCTCATTTCTGGTCTTCAAAGGCCTACATTGAAAGTGATACAACCACAGTGTCTCTATCTAGAGGCAAGTAGGAAGCTAGCTGGGTAGACAGGTCTAGATTATGAGACCACTCTAAATCTCTCTCTGAATCTAGTTCAGTGATACTCAGTTTCTCTTGTCTTTTCCACATGCCGCACACAGTTTAATCCTGTTCCTAAAGCTACAGGTCAAATGACAAATGGGACCCCAAACTTAATTTATTTCAAGACAAGTATGGAAACAATTCTATGAGCTGTGCGGAGAGGGGTTAACTGGAACTAAAAGAAACCAGCCTTTAATTATCTGAAAAGTTATCTAAAGCCAACAAATATGCTGCACTAAAAAGTAAATTTATGGACTGAATCTCCTGCTCAATTTCTGTCCAGAGAAGACCACTAAACTTCTCCAGATGTGGTCTTGGGCTGTGGTACGCTACATTTGGGCAGTTTCAGGGAAAACATCCTGTCTAGTGCCAGGTGTACAAGTGAACTTGAGGTCAAGCAGGTGACCCTGCTGACCAGGCATGGTACATTAAGAAGAGGAAATCTTTTCTCTCGCTAATCAACAGGATAAAGGTGATTAAGCAGGAATTATTTTTCAATGACCTACATAATTTCATCAGGGCAGCTGTGGCTATTAGCAGAGAGCAGCTGACTTTCTAATGAGATGAATTTGATAGCAGGGCCCTGCCAGAGAAGGCAGGGAGTGGGCCCAATCTACAAGAAAGCAACAAATGGTGTGCATTGTTTACTACTCCTCCCTAGGGCTGTCTCTCCTCTGTTTTGGGCTCCTTCCTTCCACGGGAAATACTCCCCACCTGGGATGCCTAAGGCTGCAGCACCTGCTGAATGGTGGAAGCCGGGTCTTTTTTTTTTCTTAATTTTTATTTTATATTGGAGTATAGTTGATTTACAATGTTGTTAGTTTCAGGTGTACAGCAGTGTGATTCAGTTATACAAATACATACATCTATTCTTTTTCAGATTCTTTTCCCATTTAGGTTATTACAGAATATTGAGTAGAGTTCCCTGTGCTATACAGTCCTTGTTGAATATCTATTTTACAGATAGCAGTGTGTATTAGTCCAGCTCTATCCCACCCACTTGGATCCACCCATTCTTAATAAACCCGAATAAATTAGGAGTCTGGGATTAACATAAACCGGGTCTATTAAGAATGGATGGATCCAAGTGGCTGGGACAGAGCTGGGCTAATGCATCGAACTGCCCACGTGATTCCCAAAGTCCCAAGCAAACAAGGCTACCGCTGCCACCAACACCTCTCTCTGGTTGGGCTTGAGATAGGACAGAAGTTAGTACCACTCCCTACCAGAAGTGGAATTAACAAGGGACCTTTGTTAAGGTCGGAGCAGGACACACACGCACGCACACACATACCATCATCATCATCAATAACAACCACGACTTGAACGCAGTTTCATTAGAGAACTTGATGAAACTGAGCAAGAGCCAACAAGTAAGTCCTAACACCAGGAAAGCGCTGCAATCCTCAGAGTGGGTCCGCCTCTGCCTCTTGTGTGAAAGCGAGGAGGTGGGGAGAGGAAGACTGAGCCCTAGATCTCTTCTCCTTTGCCTGTTCCTCCGGTAGGATCCGGCTCTCTGGCCCCAAGAACCAAGAAAAGGGTGGAGAGCCCAGGTGCCATCCTTCTCCGTCAAAACAAGCTGGCTCTTTCTCCCCCGGGATCAGTCACCGAGTCACGCCCGGTCCAGCAGCTCTGGGAGCCCCCTCCTCCCCGCCGTGCCTCGGCCCGACACAGAGATCTTGCTTGGGATAGTCCCAGCGGGGGCCCCCCCTCCCAATTCCTGCTCCTCCCGCCCAGTCGGAGAACGCAGGCAAGGGATACTTCTGCTCTCCGCCTTCCCATAACCCCTAAAATAAAAGAATCCCTCAGGCGCAAATCTCAGATCCGCACGCCACGTACCTGTCAGCGGCCGCGGCTCCTCCTCCCGGCCCGGTGCGGGACTCGCCGGGACTGGCCGGGAACAGTCCAGAAAGTTTGTGCCACCACCGCGGTGGGCACCGCGAGGAAGGGGGAGCGGGCTCCTCGCCGGGACCGGGACAGTCCGCTCTGCGCCCCGGCCGGCGGCCGCTCTCACGCCTCGGCCCGGGTCCTCCCCACCCAGCTCCAAGTCTACAGCGGTGCCCCGGGAAGAAAGTACGAGGTGGAAGAAGGTCGGCGCGCAACTTTCCGACGGTGCGTCAGCCCGTGGCGGAGCCGCGCCTCTCCTGCGCTCCCCCGCCCCCCAACCCGCGCCCTCGGGGGAGCGCGGGCGGGGCCCGAGCCGAGGCGGAGCCCAACCTGCCTGCCCGGCTCAGGGGAGCTCGCGTCGGGCCCCGCCCCTTCCCCCCGGAGAGACGGCCGCCAGGTGCGCGGGGGTCGGGCTCGGCTGCGAGGCCGCCCCGGCGCCCGTTGCCAAGGTGAAGGAGGCGGAGCCTCTGAGGAAAAATTTCCACCGAAACTTAAACCCCGCGGAATGGAGGACACCTCGCCCCTGGGGACTCGCCTGTCGCTGGAACTACACCCCTTCACGAACACACACACACACCACGTTTACGGTCCGGCCAAAAGGCTCATTTCTTGAGTTCTGCTGAGTGGAGAAAGCTCCACGCGGCACGCACCCTGCGAGTATAGGTGTACGTGTCACAATTCACTGGCAATTTTCCCCCTAAAAATGAGGACTCTTTAATTGGACAGTTCTACAGCAAAAAGAAATTTCCCCAACTCTCCCCGGGAAATGGGAGAGCAGGTTGGGAATCCGTTTCCCTACCACCCCGAGTATGGCGGTGCCCCTTGGCACTGCCTCGTGTTTCGCCGTCCTTCCCAGAGCCCAGACCTCGGACCCCGGCCGGCCCGGCCCCACGTTTGCCGGCTGCCCTCCATCAGAGACCTCGCATATTGCCAAGCTGGTATTGCCATCTCAACCTCCGCATTTCTCCGCCTTCCACGCCTCTTGCATGCTTGGGTGGTAAAGTCAAGGATCTGCTTTCTGAACTTTAAATCCAGGAGGGGGAATCAAATTCTTGGTTAGAGGCTCTCTTGGCAGTTTCAGAGCCCTGTGGTTGGTGTGGCTGAAACTTGAGGTGAGCCGCAGTCTGAGCGGGTGTGGCGAGTGTGGAGCTTTTCCTACCGCAGCAGCATCCTGCTGGAGCCTCACCAAATTCTCCTTTGGAGGAAGTATCTTCCTCCCTCCATTCTCGATGAATGGCATCCGAAAACAACCAAAATCAAGTTTACCTAGTTTCGGGTTCTGTTTTGCAACCATGGCAATCAGAGGATGCAAACTTCACACTTCCTGCTCTACCACCACTGCTATACTTGATGACGGCAGCAGGAATGCACCTGCTGCGGAATAACTCAGCATTCACCAGCCTTCCACCTATAACAAGTGCAGGACAGGTGGCTCCTAAGTAAAAACTGGGGAAGGACAGGGAGATAGAAGGGTAGGAGCGGGGAAGTTCTGCCCAGCAGGTCACCTGGGCCTGTTCTAACAACTGGGATGTGGGGCAATCATTTATTCAACCAATATCGATTGAGTGCTTTTTGCATGCTAGGCATTCTTCTAGGGGTTGGGGACACAGCAGAGAACAAAAGCATAAAAATCCTAGCCCTCATAGACCTGACCTTCCAGGTGGGAGAGACAGATGATAAAGAAAATATGTGCCTGCAATATAATTAGAAATGCTATGGAGTAGCACGGGGGGATCAGCTCGGTGCTCTGTGTTCACCTAGAGGGGTGGAATAGGGAGGGTGGGAGGGAGACGCAAGAGGGAGGGGATATGGGGATATATGTATACGTACAGCTGACTCACTTTGTTATACAGCAGAAATTAAAACAACGTTGTAAAGCATTTAAACTCCAGTAAAAATGTTAAAAAAAAAAAAGTAATGCTATGGAGAAATATTAGGCAGGGATGGGACATAAGGAGTTTGAGGGGTGTTCTTTTAAGTAGGTGACCAAAGAAAACCTCTGGAGGTATTTGAGCAAAGGTCTGAAGGAGTCTGGGAAACAAGATATCTGGGCAGACAACTTTTGAGGCAGAAAGCACAGCAAGCACAAAAGCCCTGAGGCAGGAATATGCCTGAGTGCTCTGGGAGCAACCAAGAAGCCAGAGTGGCAGAATGGGGAAGTCAGAGAAGAAGTAGGGGTGACAGGCCAAATGAGGCCCTAACTCTGAGTGAGCTGGAAGCCACTGGAGGGTTTTGTGTAGAAAAGTGTCATCTTCTGACACACTGTGATAGGACCACTTTGACTGCTGGGTTGACAATAGACAATAGGGGGTAAGGGCTGAAGCAGAGACCAATGAGAAGGCTATTGAAATAATCCAGGAGCAAGAGGAGAGTGATTGGACCAGGGAGATAGGGGTGGCGGTGATAAGCTGACAGGGATTCCTCACAGACTGGGTGTGGAATGTGAAGGAAAGAAAGCAAGGAGGACTCAGGGTTTTGGCCTGAGCAGCTTGGAAGGATGGAACTGCCATAACAAAGATGGAGAAGGCTTCAAAAGGAGAAGGTTGGGGCTTCCCTGGTGGCGCGGTGGTGGAGAGTCCGCCTGCCAATGCAGGGGACACGGGTTCGTGCCCCGGTCCGGGAGGATCCCACATGCCGCGGAGCGGCTGGGCCCGTGAGCCACGGCCGCTGAGCCTGTGCGTCCGGAGCCTGTGCTCCGCAACGGGAGAGGCCACAACAGTGAGA
>NC_041220.1:33466879-33469238 GCF_002837175.3 Physeter macrocephalus | reverse complement strand
GCGCCCGGAGCCTGTGCTCCGCAACGGGAGAGGCCACAACAGTGAGAGGCCCGCGTACCGCAAAAAAAAAAAAAAAAAAGAGAGACGAATAATTTAGAAAATAGTAGAATTGATACATGAATTGAAAAGCTGCTTTTCTAGGGACTTCGCTGGTGGCACAGTGGTTAAGAATCCGGACACGGGTTCGTGCCCCGGTCCGGGAATATCCCACATGCTGCGGAGCGGCTGGGCCCGTAAGCCATGGCCACTGAGCCTGCGCGTCCAGAGCCTATGCTCCGCAACGGGAGAGGCCACAACAGTGAGAGGCCCGCGTAACGCAAAAAAAATTAAAAAATAAAAATAAAAAAAAAAAGGAGAAGGTTGGGGTAAAATCAAGAAGGCCAAAGGGAAGACCAGAAAGAAAGCACACGTGATTTGAATGATCTTCGATTTCCTCAGCCTATAAAATGAATGAAAGAATGCCTACTTCATTAGGATTGTTTTAAGGATGACACGAATTAATGTAGTGAAGCGTCCATCACAGTACCTGACACCTGGCAGCCACTTAAGAATGTTCCCTCTCTGCAAATATGAACCCATATATATCCATTATGCCCCAGAAGTAAAGGAAAGGGAAAGAAAACAGGAGAGAAAGGACATGAAATGAAAACAGAAGAAATAAAGTCCAACAAAGGTGCCTAATGAAAATTGTCTGATGATAGTTTCTCCTAAATACTTCTTCCTCAAGGGGACACACTAAAGTTATCAGAGTTTGCTAGTTTGGGAAAGGAGTTTGAAATATGAAAAGTTGGTAATAAAGCAGAAAAAAATATCCACAACATAAACAAAGAATTTCGGTTGCTACTCCTTATAAAGCATTCTTACAAACAAATAAGAAAGACAGAAGAACAGAAAAATAGTCAAGGGAGATGAACAGAAAATTCTAAAAAAAAAAGCCAATATTCTATAAAAAGTCCAACCATATTAAGTAAAGCTAGAATGAGAGGCAATTCTTTTTTATTTATAAATTTGACAAAGATTAGAAAAAATAATTATGCCTATTGTGGATATTGGACAATATCATACCGTGCTGAATGGAGTATAAATTACAATAATTTTTAGCAATTGATGTCTAAATAATTAAAATGTATATACTTTTTGAGCCAGAAATTTAACATCTAAGAATTTATTCTAATATTCAAATATTTGCTAAAAATTTACATATAAGAATATCCATTACAATGTTATTTAAATGTAGTGAAAAAATTAGAAATATCCCAAGTATCTAACAAGACAAAATTATGGTAAGCATAAGCACAATATGTTATGGTTTAGCCATGTTATAATATTATAGGCAGATTTTTTAAAACATTGTTGAATACCTATTAAATGGAAATATGTTCACAATAATGTATAAAATAAGCTTGCTACAAAACAGTATGTAAAATATGGTTCTCCTTTAAAATGTTAATACCTGTTATCTCCATACTAGGATGACAGTTTATTTTTATTCTCTTTGTGCTTTTCTCTATTTCTAAGTGTTCTGGCATAAGCAGTTATCCTGTTCTCTTAGGAGTGGAATTGCTGGATGACAGGCTGTATATATCAGTCAGATTTAGTTAATACTGTCAAACAGCTTTCCAAACTAGCTATACCAATTTACACTCCCACTGGCAATGTATGAGTTCTGGTTTGAAGACGCATTTTTAACAGCATGCGTCCAGTAAACAGCCATTGATTTGAAACCTACTGCTTTAGAAGTTACAATAATTAATTAAGAAATTAGAAACAAGTACATCAGTTGTGAATGCGTATGTTAGTAACATAATATCAACCATTTCTAACTTGTACTTTTCATTAATTTATCTCATTTTATTTATTTTTACCCGCTTTAGGTGTGTTATATACCCTATGTTAAAGAACTAAAATTAGATTTCTTTAGTGCAGAAGCCAGACAAGATTTCCTTCTTTTTCTTACCTCCTTTAGTCCCAATTAAAAATGTAATTATGTCTTAAATTGTACTATACATTTCTCAAACTATTAAATGTTTAAGATACCAAAAATCCATGCTTATATGAAAAAGGAGAGCAGTATCTTACTAACACACACATACTTGCACACACTCTTCTTTCACAGAGCTCATAAGACCATAGTTCATATCTCTTTGAGGAAACGGACAAAGGGTATCATCCTCTGTTTAACAAAAAACAGAAGTTAAGGTGTAGCATAGGGAAGTGAGCAGTCTGAGATGAGGACATCAAACTGATCCCTTCGGGCTTCCCTGGTGGCGCAGTGGTTGAGAGCCCGCCTGCCGATGCAGGGGACACCGGTTTGTGCCCCGGTCCGGGAAGATCCCACATGCCGCGGAGCGGCTGGGCC
>NC_041220.1:33464640-33466844 GCF_002837175.3 Physeter macrocephalus | reverse complement strand
GGGGCGGCTGGGCCGGTTAGCCATGGCCGCCGACCCCGCGCGCCCGGAGCCTGTGCCCCGCAACGGGAGAGGCCACCACAGTGAGAAGCCCGTGTACCGCAAAAAAAAAAAAAAAAAAAAAAAAAAAAAAAATGATCCCTTCATTGACCCAGATACCTTGGAACCTAAACTAAAAATAGCATGAAGACATTATCATTTGTAATCAAATTAAATCTAAATTTAAATTAGCTTCTAAAGTTGCTTTTCTTAGAAAGAGCTCAGAAATGAACAATGTATATCCTATTAGAGTATTAATTATCCTGTCAAATTCTTTTTTCTAGCAAATACCTTAACAAAAACCCATTGCATTTGAATGGTCTTGTCTCCTATAGAAATTGTCAAGTGGTCAGGGTCTACTCCACTGATGATGTGAGGCTTATTTATTATTAAAACTCTTCTCAAATCCATCTGTCTTCTCTTTTAAAGTGAATCACCCAGGCTCTGGAGCAGATGCAACTGACAGACAGGTGTTAACAAAATCCAGCTCTACTGCTTTCCAGCTTTGTGACCTGGATCAAATAACTAAGTATTCGTACTCATTTCTTGTTGTGCCTCAGCTTTCTCTCTAAAAATAACAATCATCATGGTACCTAGATCATTGGTTTGTAATGAGGATTGTATATCTCTATCTCTTTATATTTTTCTAAGCACAGTCTACGGCACATAATAAACACTCATTAATTTCGTTTTCAAGGCAATTTCTAGGAACTTTATCATAAAGAAATAATTCTAAACATGAAGATTTATGTACAAGTATTGTCATACCAGCAAGATGTTGTAATATCAAAACTTTGGAAACAATTTAACTGACAAATAGGAATGAACTAAAATAAATTATATTCTATCCAAACATAGTTTACCAAATAGTATGATCTCAGTTTTATAAAAACTATAAAATAGGGCTTCCCTGGTGGCACAGTGGTTAAGCATCCGCCTGCCAATGCAGGGGACAGAGGTTCGAGCCCTGGCCCGGGAAGATCCCACATGCCGTGAAGCAACTAAGCCCGTACACCACAACTGCTGAGCCTGTGCTCTAGAGCCTCAAGTCACAACTACTGAGCCCGCGTGTCACAACTACTGAAGCCCACGTGCCTAGAGCCCGTGCTCTGCAACGAGAAGCCACCGCAATGAGAAGCCCACACACCGCACCGAAGAGTGGCCCCTGCACAACTAGAGAAAGCCGCACACAGCAACGAAGAACCAAAGCAGCCAAAAATAAACATATAAAACTATAAAATAAATCCCTTGGTACATTCAGAACTACAACGTACAGTTGTAGAAGTTCTTCACTGCACAAGGTACCTGCCCTAGGGGCAAGTGAGATCTGAAATCTAGCTGTGCTCTGCTTGTCAAAAGCCACATACCCTGGTGCAGGGTTGCATTCACCTAGAGAACAGGGTGCCTTTTTTTGAATTGCTCAAAGGGGCATTATGGATTAGCACCAGCCATCTGGAAATATGGACAGAAAAAAGACTGGAAAGACACAAACCAAGGTATTAACACTGATTATTTTAAAGTAATAGGATTCTGAGATTTTTTTTTTTCACTATGATTTTCTGCTTTCCAAATTTTCTTTTTTTAATAAATAAATAAATGTATTTATTTTTGGCTGCACTGGGTCTTCGTTGCTGCGTGCGGGCTTTCTCTAGTTGCAGCGAGCAGGGGCTACTCTTCGTTGAGGTACACGGGCTTCTCATTGCGGTGGCTTCTCTTGCTGCGGAGCACGGGCTCTAGGTGCGTGGGCTTCAGTAGCTGTGGCATGCGGGTTCAGTAGTTGTGGCTCGTGGGCTCTAGAGTGTAGGCTCGGTAGTTGTGGCCCACGGGCTTAGCTGCTCTGCAGCATGTGGGATCTTCCCAGACCAGGGCTCGAACCCGTGTCCCCTGCATTGGCAGGCGGATTCTTAACCACTGCACCACCAGGGAAGTCCCTTCCAAATTTTCTATAATGACTATGCATTGCTTTTATAAGACAAAAATTTTACTTTTAAAAAACAAGTTGGATTTAAAAAGACAAATCAAGGGCTTCCCTGGTCGCAGTGGTTGCGCATCCGCCTGCCGATGCAGGGGAACCGGGTTCGCGCCCCGGTTTGGGAGGATCCCACATGCCGCGGAGCGGCTGGGCCCGTGAGCCATGGCCGCTGGGCCTGCGCGTCCGGAGCCTGTGC
>NC_041220.1:33450786-33464630 GCF_002837175.3 Physeter macrocephalus | reverse complement strand
GAGGCCACAACAGAGGGAGGCCCGCATACCACAAAAAAAAAAAAAACAAACAAACAAACAAAAAAAAAAAAGACAAATCAAAACTAAGATATCACCTCATACCCATTAGGATGCTACTAGTAAAAACAACAGAATATAACAAGTGTTGGAGAGGACGTGGAGAAATCAGAACCTTTGTGCTCTAAAGGGATATAAAATGGTACAGCCACTATGGAAAATAGTAAGGCAGTTCCTCAAAAAATTAAAAATAGAATTACCATACGATCCAGCAATTCCACTTATGAGTGTATATCTAAAAGAATTGAAAGCAGGATCTGGAAGAGATATTTGCACACCCATGTTCTTAGCAACATTATATCCAATAGCCAAGAGGAGGAGGTGGGAAACTTGGGCATCTCCCTTGATTAGCTGCCTCAGCCAGGGCCATGCCCGCTTCTTGGGGACAGCCTGCATCCAACAACTGGCCTATGCAAAGAGTAAAGGTTGGGGCTACTCAGTCCAAATCAGAAGGGCTCTCCCAGCTCCAGAGTTCCTCATGCAATCAGGCTGAGACTGCCCCTGTTCAACTTCTCCATCAATGGGATTATGCTTCCTTCACTCCTCCATCTGTGTTGAGCCTGAGAGCACACCCCAATAAACTTCCTGCATGCAAATCTTTTTTTTTTTGGAATGCGCCCCTTGCAAGCAGGGGTCCTAACCACTGGACCGCCAGGGAAGTCCCCAAATCTCCATCTTAGAGTCTGTTTCCCCCAGGAACCAACCTGCAACTCTTATTAAAGAAATCCTTTCCTTTCCTGATACTCTCTTATATTTTCTTCTTTCATTTTATATTTGATCTCTAGATTTTTAAAAATACATTTGGAGTTTACTTTTACATAATATAGGGATCTGATTGTATTTTTCTCCTTGCAGTGAGAAAATTTCCTCAGTACCATTTACTAAATACTCCATCGTTTCTTCTCTGATTTTATTTCTCTATCATATAACAAATTCTCATATATACACAGGTCTGTTTCTTGACTTTCTACCCTGCCCTCTTGGCTTAAAGATTTGATCCTGTGATACTGTTTCAATTGCTTTGGCTTATTTTTCAAAATTGCCTTTAAAGATTCACCAAATACACTTGAGAGTCATTTTATTGATTTACCTCCAAAAATCCTTCTGGAATTGTTTTTCGAATTACACTGCATTTATAGATTAATTTTGGAGGAATTAAGTCTTTAAAATGTTAAATCATCTCACCTTTTAGCATGGTAGTTTGCTTCATTTATTCAGGTGTTTTTAATATCCTTTAATAGAGTCATACAATTTTTCCATAATTATTTTTATATTCTTTTTTAGTTTAATTTCTGTATATTTTATGGTTTTGTTGCTATTAAAATATTTTCTATTAAAATTTCTGTTTATTGGTAAGGAGGAATTAATTTTTATATATTGATCACATATCTGGCTGTCTTACTGAACTCTCTTTTTAGTTCTAAAGATAGGTTGAATTTGAAGACATATTTATATAAATGATCAACATCTGAAAATGAGAATTTTACCCCTTTCTTTCCCATCCTTCTGTGTAATACAGATGCTTATCATTCTTTCCAGCCACCTACCATGTTTGAATATCCTTCCTAGATATTCAAAGAGGTTTCTCTACTTGTAAGTCCCCAGCTCCTATGATGAAAGACAGAAACTTGCTTTTTTCAGACTCCTGTGCAGCTAGAACACTGATTTTGAAAGAGAAATCAATGAAGGAGAGAATAAAGCACTATGAGGAGTCATTCTGAGAGAGAGGTAGAAGAGAGCGATTGGGTTGTAGCAGAGACTCTTGCAGTAATACCCCGTGCCCAGATTGGTGGAGTTGTCAGTATCCACTGCAGTGTCTTTGCCAAATAGTGGTAACAGTGGTATGTCTAGTGGAACAGACCTGCAGTATGATTTGGGTATAGTTTCTAGTTACATAGGCTCCAAATTTGTATCTGTGGTCAACTTTATAAACTCAGTAAGCTACCTAGCATTGCTTAATAAGTTACTTTCTTTTAAACCAACTAGATATAGTTGCTGAAGTTTGTGGCAGAACTCTGACAGAGTTATATGTCACATTTATGTTTGTCCTTTTGCAACGGCCAAGATATCAAGTACTAATTTGAAAGGTACTGGTCATGGTGGGGATCACTGTGTTTTTCTCAAGTTAAAGTGAATACAAAGCAGACACTACCAGATGTCAACCCAATTTCAAGTCTCTATTTTTTCCTTTCTACCAGGAACCAATTTTGTATAAAAAAAGCAAAATGCAGCTGCCTTTGCAACTGAAGGTGGTTGTGTAACACAGTCCAAGCCAAAGGTATGTTAGAAGGACGTGCCTGCATGAACTTTCAGAAAGCCCAGCTGGCTTGGTCCACATCTCTTTACCCTTCTCTCCATCCTCTTCTTCCTGCCTGGATCATGGTGACGTAGAGAGACAGAAACAACCTTGAGAAGGTGAGAACAAAAGCTGAATGTGTGGGACAAAGGAACAGAGAGCTAGAAGGGGCCTAGGACACTGAAGCTTTGTGAAGCCGTGTGCAGGGCTGTACTGCCCACCTCTGGACTTCCTGTCTGTTATAAGGAAAAGCCAATCCCTGTATGTTTATACCACTGTTATTTGGGTTTCATTTACATATAGCAAACACATGCCTAGATAATATCGCATCTAAAGTTCCTGTTAAATGTGATATTTGCTGTAGATTTTTGGTTGATGTCCTTCATTAGGTTGAAATTTTTCCCTTCTATTCCAGAGGTGGAGATCTCCCTTCTGGCATCTCCAAAATTGTTGTGCATGAAAAAGATCCAGCAGCCATTCTTAGCTCACCATCTTATCTAGCACCAGAAGTCCCTGGTTTAATGCATCAAACATTGATGCAAACATATTTCACTAAGTATAAATACATACCTTAGGGATAAGGAAGATACCATGTGTGTGTGTACAGATACATTTATTTTTTTCCTTCCTTTCAATATTTTACACACATTTCAAGAACCCACCAAATTCCAAACATTCCTTTAGTCCTTGAAGGAGCCATAAAAATGAACACAACACCATCTTCACCACTGTAATCCAGAAAGGAAAATAAACTGTCTGTCCTAATCCCTGTAAACAAGTATAACATGATTAGGGTTACAGGATATTTTTTTAAAGGGTAGTAATTTTAGATGGGGTTCTGGGAAGGTCTCAAAGACAGGTATTTGAAAATTAACTCACCTCCAACCTCAGACACACTAAATCTACAGCTACATATGAACAACTTCCTGGGGTTGGGAGGGAACTAGCAAGCAATTCCTACACACCGGGAAAATTAGAAAAAAAGTGGGTAGGAGAGGCTTAAAACGAACCCTGGTGTGGTAAGCCACAATCAGGAGGGGACTCAAAATTCAGAGCTTCTCCCTGAGGAGCAAAGGGTTTTAACCCCACATCGGACACCTCAAATTTTAACACTTGTATCTGAGACACACACAAGCTTTGAAAACCAAGGGGGCTCACACCCATGAGACCTGCCAGGGTACAGTGAAATGAGAAACAACTCTTAAAGGCCTAGTGCATTCATATCACCCACCCCAGGGAGCAGAGAGGCAGCCAATTGTAAGGTGTCCAGATTTTACATGAAAGAAGCTCATTTGATTATATTAAAGCACTGGGGGACTTCCCTGGTGGTCCAGTGGTTAAGAATCCAGCTTCCAATGCAGGGGACGTAGGTTCGATCCCTGGTTGGGGAACTAAGATTCCACATGCCATGGGGCAACTGAGCCTGTGCCCTCTAGAGCCTGAGCACCGCACCTAGAGAGCCCGCATGCCACAACTACTGAGCCCATGTGCTCTGGAGCCCGCGCGCCACAACTAGAGAGCCTGCACGCCGCAACTACTGAGCTGCGCACTCTGGAGCCCACACGCCGCAACTAAAGAGCCCACGTGCTGCAACTACTGAGCCCACACGCTCTGGAGCCCACACCACAGCTAGAGAGAAGCCCAGGCGCTACAACGAACAATCCCACATGCCACAACTAAGACCTGACGCAGCCAAATAAATGAATAAAAGTTTTTTTTAAAGAGGTTTGTTTAAAAAAAAAAAGCACTGGACCAAGGGGCAGGCATCTAATTTAAAATTCATCTACGGACCTACTGGGGTACTCTCCAGAGACAGAGGCTGGTTAGTGCCATCTTTGTGCTCTCCCTCTGCCACACTCCAGCTCACCAGTATCTCCCAGAAAGGAGACTTCACCCTCCTCTGGTGCTCCAATTTTTGTAGCTGCCACCAGGGGACACCTCTATATCACCTGGCTCTGGTGGCCAGCAGGACTTACACTTGTGGTCCCACAGGAATGTATATATTTGCATACTTTAAAAGCTGCTACCTGAGAGTCTGGCTTCCAATCAGCTTGAACCTAGATGTTGACTGAAAAGCTCCCCTTTGGGACACTGACAGGTCTTGGCACACCCTCAACTACTGAGAGCCCTAAAATAGGCTGCATGGACAATCACAAATGTTTGAGAGACAACCAAGAGTTAGGGCAGTGTTGAGCAATAAGGTTCATGTCCCACACGAGGTCACTCCTTCAAGACTAAAGAGGTGTCTGTTTTATCTAATACATAGAAACCAACACAGAGAGTCAAGAAAAATGAAGAAAACAGAGGAGTATGTTCCAAATGCAAGAACAAGATATAATCTCAGAAAAAGACCTTAATGAAATGGAGATAAGCGATTTACCTGATAAAGAGGTTTTTTTTTTAATGATCATAAAGATTTTCACTGAACTTGGGAAAAGAATGGATGAACACAGTAAGCACTACAACATAGAGATGGAAAATGTAATAAAGTACCAAATAGAAGTCAAAGAGCTGAAGACTACAATAACGGAACTGAAAAATACACTAAACGCATTAAACAGCCAACTAGATGGAGCAAAGAAAGAGATCCACAGAGCAGTGGAACTCACCCAATCAGAGGAGCAAAAAGAAAAAAGAATGAAAAAAGATGAAGATAGCTTAATGTACTTGTGGGACAACATCAAGCAGACCAACATTCATATTATAGGGGTCCCAGAAGGAGGAGAGAGAGAAAGAGGCAGAAAACTTATTTGAGTAAATAATGACTAAAAACTTCCCTAACCTGGGGAATGAAACAGACATCCAGATCCAGGAAGCCCATGGAGTTCCAAATAAGATGAACCCAAAGATACCTACAACAAGATATATTATAATTAAAATGTCAAAAGTTAAAGACAAGGAGACAATCTTAAAAGCAGCAATAGAATAACAACTTATCACATTCAAGGGAACCCCCATAAGACTATTAGATTTTTCAGCAGAAACTTTGTAGGCCAGAAGGAGTAGCACAACATATTCAAGTGCTGAAAGGAAAAAACTTCCAATGAAGAATACTCTACCCAGCCAAGTTATCATTCAGAATTGAAGTAGAGATAAAGTTTTCCAGACAGAAAAAGTTACAGGAATTCATCACCACTAGACCAGCCTTATAAGAAATGATAAAAGTACTTCTTTAAGCTGAAATGACAGAGCACTTAAATGTTTGGCCAAAAGACATATGAAAGTATAAATCTCACTGGTAAAGGTGAATATATAGTAAAATTCAGAATAATCTAGTGTTGAAAGGTGGTGGATCAGTCACTTATAAGCTAGTATAAAAGTTAAAAGACAAAAGTAGTCAAAATAATTGTAACTACAATAATTAGTTAAGGGATAAACAAGATAAATGTGACATTAAATACATAAAATGTGGGCAGGGTGGGGAGTAAAAGTGCAGAGTATTAGAATGAATTCAAACTTAAGTTGTTATCAATTTAAAATAGACTGTTATAAATATAAGTCGTTATTTGTAAGCCTCATGTTAACCACAAAGCAAAAAACTATAGTACATACACAAAAGAAAAGAGAAAGGGGGACTTCTCTGGTGGCAGAGTGGTTAAGAATCTGCTTGCCAATGCAGAGGACATAGGTTCGATCCCTGGTCTGGGAAGATCCCACATGCCGCGGAACAACTAAGCCCGTGCACCACAACTACTGAGCCTGCATGCTGCAACTACTGAAGCCCACATGCCTGTGCTCCACAACAAGAGAGGCCACCTCAACGAGAAGCCTGCACACCACAACAAAGAATAGCCCCTGCTTGCCACAACTAGAGAAAGCCGCGCGCAGCAACAAAGACCCAACGCAGCCAAAAATAAATAAATAAATAAATAAATAATTTTTTTTAAAGAAAGAAAAGAGAAAGGAATCTAAGTATACCACTACAGAAAACCATCAAATCACAAAAGAGAGCAAGAGAAAAAGGAACAGAGGAACAACAAAAGAGCCAGAAAATAATTATCAAAATGGGAGTAAGTATATACCTATCAAAAATTACTTCAAAGGCAAATGGACTAAGTTCTCCAATCAGAAGACATAGGGTGGCTGAATGGATGGATAAAACAAGACGCACCTACACATTGCCTACAGGAGATTCACTTCAGATGTAAGCACACACAGACTGAAAGAAAAGGGATGTAAAAGATATTCCATGCAAATGAAAACCAAAAGAAAGTGGAGCAAATATACTTATATCAGATAAATAGACTTTAAAACAAAAACAGTAATAAGAAACAAAGAAGAGCATTACATCATGATAAAGGGATCAATCCAAAAGAGAATGTTCAATTTGTAAATGTTTATGTACCCAAGCTAGGAGCACCTAAATATATAAAGTAAATATAAACAGACCTAAAGGGAGAAATAGACAGCAATACAATAATAGTAGGGGACTTTAATACCCCACTTTCATCAATGGATAGATCATCCAATAGAAAATAAATAAGGACGAGTGGGACAAGATGGTGGAGTAGAAAGACCCTGAGCTCACCTCCTCTCACGAGCACACCAAAATCACAAGTATCTACAGAACAACCATCAGTGAAAAAGACTGAAACCTACTAGAAAAGGTCTTCTACAACTAAAGACATAAAGAAGAAACCACAATGAGATGGGTAGGAGGGGTGGACTCGTGATATAATAAAATCCCATAACCCGCAGCTGGGCAACCCACAAACTGTAGAATAATTATATTGCAAAGGTTCTCCCACAGAAGTAAGAGTTCTAAGCCCCATGTCAGGCTCCCCACAGCCAGGGATTCTGGCACCAGGAAGATGAGCCCCCAGAGCATTTGGCTTTAAAGGCCAGTGGGGCTTCATTGCAGGAGCTCCATAGGACTAGGGAAAATAGAGACTTCACTCTTAAAGGGCACACACAAAATCTCACACCCACTGGGACAAGGGCAAAAGCAGTAATTTGATAGGAGCATGGGCCAGACCTATCTGCTGGTCTTGGAGAATCTCCTGGAGAGGCAGGGGGGCAGCTGCAGCTCACTGGTAGCAGACATAATTGGGAACATTCAGCCACATGTATTCAATACATTGCTGCTGCTGGCAGCTGACATCTTGGATCATTAGTGCCAAGACCTGGCACTACCCAACAGCCTCCAGGTGCCAGTGCTGGGACTCCTCAGGGCAAACAACTAACTGGGCATGACACAGCCCCACCCATCAGCAGAAAGGCTACCTAAAGATTTCCTGAGCCTACAGCTACCTCTAGACACACTCCTAGACACAGATCTGCCCACCAGAAGGTCAAGACCCAGCTACACCTACCAGTGGGCAGGCACCTGTCCCTCCCACCAGCAAGCCTGCACAAGCCTCTAGACCAGCTTCACTCACCAGGAGGCACACACCAGAAGCAAGAAAACTACCATCCCACAGCCTGCAGAACAAGTCCAACAACACAGGAGGCCAGACCCTTCCCTGGAACCAGCTGGGCCCTGGCCCTGCCCATTAGCAGGCCAACACAACCTTTGGAACACTGTAAACCCCATACCCAACTGTGTCAGCCCCCACCCCAACCAATGATCTGAAATGAGCTCTGGGATCCCTGGGCCCTGCAGCCAGACTACAGGAACCAGCTCTGCCTGCCAGTAGTCTGGCACTAACCCCAGAATTGGACTTCACCTGCCAGTGGGTGGGCAACAGTTCAAGAGTCTTTGGGACCCTGACTCCACACACCAGTGAGCCAGAACTAGCCCCGGGACCCACTAGGGCTCTGCAACCAGCCACCTCATGACCAAGCCCCACTAAAAAGTGACCAGCAGCATCCGCACAAGGCAGGAACTGTGCAACCAACCAGACTAGGGGCCAAACAAGTCTACCAGACCACTCACATAGTCAGCCCACCACAACAGAAGGACCCATGCAGCCCTCTTTAGGGGACACTCAATAGCATATACCTTGAGTGACAAGAGGAGAGTGCACTGCTGGGACGCACAGAATGTCTCCTACAGAGGGCCACTTCTCCAAAGGTCAAGAAATGTAACTAAACGACCACATACATAAAATTACGAATAGCAACTCAGACAAAATAATGAGGCAGAGGGATATGTTCCAGATGAAGGAATAAGATAAAACCCCAGAAGAAAACTAAGTGAAGATAGGCAATCTACTCAAGAAATAGCCCAGAGTAATAGTTCATCTACCCATAAAAATGATCAAAGAACTCAGGAGGAGAAAGGATGTACAGAGAAAAAAGTTAGTAGTTTTTAAACAAAGAATTAGAAAACATAAAGAACAACAAATTGAGCTGAAGACTACAATAACTGAAATGAAAAATACACTAGAAGGAATCAATAGTAGATTAAATGATTCAGAAGAATAGATCAGTGAGCTGGAAGAAAGAGTAGTGGAAACTGCTGCCACTGAACAGAAAAAAAAAATGAAGAGAAATGAGGACAGCTTAAGAGACCTCTGAGACAACATCAAGTGCAGTAATATTCACATTATAGGGGTCCCAGAAAGAGAAGAGAGAGAGAAAAGGGGCCTGAGAAAATATTTGAAGATATAATACCTGAGAACTTCCCTAACTTGGGAAAGGAAACAGTCAACCAAGTCCAGGAAGCACAGAGTCCCATACAGGCTTAACCCTAAGAGGAACACACCAAGACACATTTTAATCAAAATGACAAAAGTTAAAGATAAAGAGAGAATATTAAAAGCAGCAAGGGAAAATATAACATACAAGGGTACTCCCATAAGGCTACTGGCTGATTTTTTCAGCAGAAACTCTGCAGGCCAGAAGGGAGTGACACAATGTATTTAAAGGGATGAAAGGGAAAAACCTACAACCAAGAATACTCTACCCAGCAAGGCTCTTATTCAGATCTGATGAAGAAATCAAAAGATTTACAGACAAAAAAAAAAAGCTAAAAGAATTCAACACCACCAAATCAGCTTTACAACTGATGGTAAGGAACATCTCTAGGTGGAAAAAAACAAACAAAAAAAGGTCAAAACTAGAAACAAGAAAATTTCAAAATGCAAAAGCTCAACGATAAAGGCAAACATACAAAAAAGGTAGGAAACCATCCACACACAAAGCTAGTAGGGAAGTTAAAAGACAAATGTTGTAAAATCATGTGTATCAACAACAAGAAGTTAAGGGATACATAAAATAATTAGATGTAAAATATGACATTAAAAACAGTAATCTTGAGGGAGAAGAATATAAATGCAGGGTTTTTAAAATGCATTTGAAATTAAGAGTTCAGCATTTAAAACAATCACACATATAGAGACTGCTATACAAAAGTAACCACAAACCAAACGTCTATAGTAAATATACACACAAAAAAATCAAAAATCACAAGAGAGGAGAACAAAAGAAGAAAGGGGGAAAAAAGGCCTACAAAAACAAATCCAAAACAATTAACAAAATCTCAATAAGAACATATATATTGATAATTACCTTAAATGTAAACAGAATAAATGCTCCAGCAAAAAGACATAGACTGGCTGAATGGACACAAAAACAAGACCCATATATATGCTGCCTACAAGAGATTCACATCAGATCCAGGTACATATACAGACTGAAAGTGAGGGAATGGAAAAAGTTATTCCATACAAATGGAAATAAAAAGAAAGCCAGAGTATCAATACTTCTATCAGACAAAATAGATTTTAAAGTAGACTGTTACAAGAGACAAAGACAAACACTACATAATGACCAGGGGATCAATCCAAGAAGAAGATATAACAATTTTAAATATATATGCACTCAACATAGGAACACCTCAATATATAAGGCAAATATTGATGGACATAAAAGGAGAAATCAACAGTAACACAATAATAGTCAGGGACTTTGATACCCCCACTTACATCAATGGACAGATCATCCAGACAGAAAATCAATAAGGAAACACAGGCCTTAAATAATACATTAGACCCAATTGACTTAATTGATATAGAGTGTTCCATCCAAAAGCAGCAGAATACACATTCTTTTCAAGTGCATATGGAACACTCTCCAGGATAGATCACAAGTTAGGTCACAAAATGAGCCTTTCAATTTAAGAAAATTGAAATCATACCTTTTCTGACCACAATGCTATGAGACTAGAAATCAACTACAAGAAAAAAAATGCAGAATACATGGAACATAAGAACATGCTAATAAACAAGCAATAGGTCATTGAAGAAATTAAAGAGGAAATCAAAAGATATCTAGAGGCAAATGAAAATGAAAACACAACAATCCAGAACCTATGGGACACAACAGAAGCATTTCTAAGAGGGAAGGTTATAGTGATACAAACTTGACTCAAGAATCAAGAAAAATCTCAGATAAACAATCTAACCATACACCTAAAGCAATTAAAACAAGAAGAATAAATAAATCCCAAAGTTAGTAGAAGAAGTCATAAAGATCAGAGCAGAAATAAATGAAATAGAGACTAAAAAAAGGAAAGAAAGAAAAAAGAAAAATCAGTGAAACTAAAAGCTTGTTCTTTGAAAAGATACACATTTAGCCAAACTCATCAATTTTGTTTATCAAGAAAAAAGAGGGGCTTCCCTAGTGGCACAGTGGTTGAGAGTCCGCCTGCCGATGCAGGGGACACGGGTTCATGCCCCAGTCTGGGAGGATCCCACGTGCTGCGGAGCAGCTGGGCCCGTGGGCCATGGCCGCTGGGCCTGCACATCTGGATCCTGTGCTCCGTAACAGGAGAGGTCACGGCGGTGAGAGGCCCATGTACCGCCAAAAAAAAAAAAAAAAAAAAAAAAAAAAAAAGAGAGACAAAGGGTCATCATTAAAATCAGAAATGAAAAAGCAGAAATTACAACCAACATCACAGAAATACAAAGGATCAAGAGAGACTAATACAAACAACTATATGCCAATAAAATGGACCCTAGAAGGAAAGGACAAATTCTTAGAGAGGTACAATCTCCTAAAACTGAACCAGAAAGAAATAGAAAATATGAACTGACCAATTACCAGTACTGAAATTGAATCAGTAATTTAAAAACTCCCAACAAACAGAAGTCCAGGACCTGATGACTTCACAGGTGAATTCTACCAAACACTTAGCTAAGAGTTAATACCTATCCTTCTGAAACTATTCCAAAAACTTGCAGAGAAAGAAACACTTGTGAACTCATTCTATGAGGCCAGCATCACCCTGATACCAAAACCAGACAAAGAGATTACCAAAAAAATATATAGTAACAGGCCAATAATACTGATGAACATAGCTGCAAAAATCCTCAACACAATACTTGCAAACCTAATCCACCAGTACATTAAAAGGATGATAGACTATGATCAAGTGGGATTTATCCCAGGGATGCAAGGATATTCAACATCTGTAAATCAATCAATATAATACACTACATTAACAAATTGAAGAATAAAAACCATATGATCATCTCAACAGATGCTAAAAAAGCTTTTGATAAAATTCAATATCCAGTTATGATTAAGAAAACTCTCCAGAAGGTAGGCATAGAGGGAATATCCTCAACATAATAAAGGCTGTATATGACAAACCCACAACTAACTTAGCAGTGAAACCCACAGCTACTTAGTGGTGAAAATCTGAAAGCACTCCATCTGAGATCAGTAACAAGACAAAGATACCCACTCTCACCACTTTTATTCAGCATAGTTTTGGAAGTCCTAGCCAGAGTAATCATAGAAGAAAAAGAAATAAAAGGGATCCAAACTGGAAAAGAAATAAAACTGTCACTGTCTGCAGATGGCATGATACTATACACAGAAAATCCTAAAGACACTGCCAGAAAACCACTAGAGCTCATCAATGAATTCATAACATTGTAGGATACAAAATTAATATACAGAAATCTGTACACTAACAACGAAATACCAGAAAGAATAATTAAGGAAACAATTCCATTTACTGTTGCATCAAAAGGAATAAAATATCTAGGAATAAACCTACCTAAGCAGGCAAAAGACCTGTACTCCAAAAACTATAAGATGCTGATGAAAGAAAATGAAGACAACACAATCAGATGGAAAGATATACCATGTTCTTGGATTGAAAAAATCAATATTGTTAAAATCACCATACTTCACAAGGCAATCTACAGATTAAATGCAATCCCTATCAAATTACCAATGGCATTTTTCACAGAAATAGAACAAAAAATTTTTTAGTTTGTATGGAAACACAAAAGTCCACAGCAGCCAAAGCAAACCTGAGAAAGAAAAACAAAGCTGGAATCACGCTTCCTGACTTCAGACTATACTACAAAACTACAGTAATCGAAACAATATGATACTAGCACAAAAACAGACACATAAATCAATGAAACAAGATAGAAAGCCCAAAAATATATCCATGCACTTACGGTCAATTAATCTATGACAAAGGTTGCAAGAATAAACAATGGAGAAGAGACATTCTCTTCAATAAGTAGTGCTGGAAAAACTGGACAGATACATGCAAAAGAATGAAATTAGAACATTCTCTACCACCATATACAAAAATAAACTCAAGATCGATTAAAGATCTATATGTAAGACCAGATACTATAAAACTTCTACAGGAAATAGGCAGAACGTGCTTTGACATAAATCACAGCAATTTTTTTTTTTTGATCCATCTCCTGGAGTAATGGAAATAAAAACAAAAATAAGCCAATGGGCCTAGTTAAACTTAAACACTTTTGCACATCAAAGGAAACCATAAACAAAACAAAAAGACAACTTATGATATGGGAGAAAATATTTACAAACAATGCTACTGACAAGGGATTCATTTCCGAAATATACAAAGAGCTGATACAGCTCAATATAAAAAAAAAAACAAATCAAAAAATGGGCAGAAGGGCTTCCCTGGTGGCGCAGTGGTTGAGAGTCCGCCTGCCAATGCAGGGGACACGGGTTTGAGCCCTGGTCCGGGAAGATCCCACATGTTGTGGAGCAACTAAGCCCATGCACCACAACTACCGAGCCTGTGCTCTAGAGGCCGTGAGCAACAACTACTGAAGCCCACACACATAGAGCCCGTGCTCTGCAATAAGACAAGCCACTGCAATGAGAAGCCCATGCACCACAACAAAGAGTAGCCCCCGCTCACTACAACTAGAGAAAGCCCACATGCAGCAATGAAGATCCAATGCATCCAAATATAAATAAATAAAATAAAAATTTTTTAAAGCTAAAAAAAAAGTTATAAAGAAATCAATTACAGGAAGAAAAGTAGAAAATTCACAAATATGTGGAGATTCAACAACATGGTGCCAAACCACAAATGGGTCAACAAATCAAAACAAAAATCAAAAAATATCTCAAGACCAGGAAAAAAAACGGAGCTGGAGGAATCAGACTCCCTGACTTCAGACTATACTACAAAGTTACAGTAATCAAGACAATATGGTACTGGCACAAAAACAGAAATATAGATCAATGGAACAGGATAAAAAGCCCAGAGATAAACACACCTATAGTCAACTAATCTATGACAAAGGAGGCAAGG
>NC_041220.1:33446862-33450776 GCF_002837175.3 Physeter macrocephalus | reverse complement strand
AAGACCAGACACTATAAAACTCTTAGAGGAAAACATAGGAAGAACACTCTTTGACATAAATCACATCAAGATCTTTTTTGATCCACCTCCTATAGTAGTGGAAATAAAAACAAAAATAAACAAATGGGACCTAATAAAACTTAAAAGCTTTTGCAAAGCAAAGAAACTACAAACAAGATGAAAAGACAGCCCTCAGTATGGGGAAAAAAAATTGCAAACGAATCAACGGACAAAGGATTAATCTCCAAAATATACAAACAGCTCATGCAGCTCAATATTAAAGAAACAAACAACAAATGCTGGAGAGGCTGTGGAGAAAAGGGAACCCTCTTGCACTGTTGGTGGGAATGTAAATTGATACAACCACTATGGAGAACAGTATGGAGGTTCCTTAAAAAACTAAAAATAGAATTACTATATGTTCCAGCAATTCCACTACTGGGCATATACCCAGAGAAAACCATAATTTAAAAAGGACACATGCACCCCAGTTTTCATTGCAGCACTATTTACAATAGCCAGGTCATGGAAGCAACCTAAATGCCCATCGACAGACGAATGGATAAAGAAGATGTGGTACATATATACAATGGAATATTACTCAGCCATAAGAAGGAACGAAATTGGGTCATTTGTTGAGACATGAATGGATCTAGAGGCTGTCATACAGAGTGAAGTAAGTCAGAAAGAGAAAAACAAATATCGTATATTAACACATGTATGTGGAACCTAGAAAAATGGTACAGATGAACCAGTATGCAGGGCAGAAATTGAGACACAGTTGTAGAGGACAAACGTATGGACACCAAGGGGGGGAAAGTGGTGGAGGTTGGGGGTGGTGGTGGGACAAATTGGGCAATTGGGATTGACATGTATACACTGATGAGTATAAAATTGATGACTAATAAGGACCTGCTGTAAAAAAAATAAATAAATAAAATTCAAAAATTAAAAAAAAAGAAGAAAAAGAAAACAATAACATTTTCAATTGCATCAAAAAGAATAAAATACTTAAGAATAAATTTAAGGAGGTGAAAGACCTGTACACCAAAAAGTATAAGACATAGATGAAAGAAATCAAAGATGATACAAATGAATAGAAAGCTATTCGGTGCTCCTGGATTGGGAGAATTAATATTAAAATGTCCATACTACCAAAGCAATCTAATGTACGTTCAATGCAATCCCTATCAAAATTCCAATGGCATTTTTTAGAGAAATAGAACAAATAAACCTAAAATTCAAATGAAATCACAAAAGATCCTGAACAGTCAAAGCAACCTTGAAGAAGAACAAAGCTGGAGGCATCATGCTTCCTGTTTTCAAAATATATTACAAAACTATAGTAATCAAAACAATATGGCATTAGCATAAAAACAGACCACATAGATCAATGGAACAGAGAGCCCACAGAAAAACCCACACAAATATCTTCAATTAATTTATGACAAAGAAGCCAAGAATATACAATGGGTAAAGGACAGTCTCTTCAATAAATGGTGCTGGGAAAACTGGACAGCCACGTGCAAAAGAATGAAACTAGACCACTATCTTACACCATACACAAAAATGGAGCAAATGAAAATGGATCAAAGACTTGAATGTAAGACGTGAAACCATAAAACTCCTAGAAGTAAATATAGACATTAGTCTTGGCAATGATTTTGTAGATTTGACACCAAAATCAAAGGCTACAAAAGCAAAAAGAAACAAGTAGGACTACATCAAATTAAAAGGCTTCTGCGTAGCAAAAGAAAGCCTCAACAGAATGAAAAGGCAACTTACCAAATGTGAGAAAATACCTGTAAATCATATATCTAATAAGAGGTTAATATCCAAAATATACAAAGAACACATACAACTCAATAGCAAAAAAAGAAAACAACCTGATTTTTTAAATGGGCAAAGGACCTGAACAGACAGTTTTCCAAAGAAGACCTACAAATGGCCAACAGGTACAAGAAAAGATGCTCAACATCACTCATCATCAGAGAAATGCAAATCAAAACCACAATGAGGTACCACTTCACACCTGTTAGAGCGGCTAGCAGAGGATGTGGAGAAAAGGGAACCCTTGAGCACTGTCAGTTGAAATGTAAATTGGTTGAAACAATATAGAAAAGAGTATGGTGCAGTCCTCAAAATAACTAAAAATAGAACTACCATGTGATCTAGCAATTCCACTTCTAGGTATTTATCTAAAGGAAATGAAAACAGTAACTCAAAGATATATGCACTCCCACATTCACGGCAGCATTATTTATAGTAGCCAAGACATAGAAATATCCTAAGTGTCCATCAATGGATGAATGAATACAGAAAATCTGGTGTGTATATATACACAGTGGAATAATATTCAGCTATAAAAAATCAAATTTTGCTACTTGCAACAACATGAAGATACCTTGAGGGCATTATGCTAAGTGAAATAAGTCAAAGAAAGATACATACTGTATGATTTTCACTTATATGTGGAATATATAAAACAAAACCAAAAAAATCCCAAGCTCATAGACAAGAGAACAAATCAGTAGTTGCCAGAGGCAAGGGCTGTGGGTGGGAGAAATGGGTGAAATGGGTCAAAAGGTACAAACTCCCACTTATAAAATAAATAAGTCCTGGGGATATAATGCACAGCATGGTGACTATATTCAACAATACTGTATTGCATATTTGAAAGTTGCTAAGAGAGTAGGTCTTAAAAGTTCTCATCACAAGAAAAGTTTTGTAACTGCATATGGTGGTGAATGTTAACTATACATTTGTGATCATTTCATGAAAAATACAAATATTGAATCAATATGCTGCATATCTGAAACTAATATGTTATGTCAATTTTTATAAAAAATTAAAAGAATGGTATTTGACCAAAGCTTTGATGGAGTTTTTAGATTTTCAATAGGTCAAGATTAGTAAAGAAAATATTTCCTATAAAAAAGGATATTGAAGCACCTTCAAGATGGCGGAGGAGTAAGACATGGAGATTACCTTCCTCCCCACAAATACATCAAAACTACATCCACAGGTGGAACAGCTCCTACAGAACACCTACTGAATGCTGGCAGAAGACCTCAGGCTTCTCAAAAGGCAAGAAACTCCCCACATACCTGGCCATGTGGCTGGCAGAGTTTGGTGCTCAGGACTGATGTCAGGCCTGAGCCTCTGAGGTGGGAGAGCCAAGTTCAGGACATTGGTCCACCAGAGACCTCCTGATCCCATGTAATATCAAACAGCAAAAGGTCTCCCAAAGATCTCCACCTCAAGGCTAAGACCCAGCTTCACTCAACGACCAGCAAGCTACAGTGCTGGACACCCTATGCCAAACATCTACCAAGACAGGAACACAACCCCACCCATTAGCAGAGAGGCTGCCTAAAATCAGAATAAGGGCACAGACACCCCATAACACACCACAGAACGTGGTCCTGCCCACCAGAGAGACAAGATCCAGCCTCATCCAACAGAACACAGGCACCAGTCCCCTCAACCAGGAAGCCTACACAACCTACTGAACCAATCTTAGACACTGGGAGCAGACACCAAAAACAATGGGAACTACAAACCTGCAGCTTGCGAAAAGGAGACCTCAAACACAGTAAGTTAAGCAAAATGAGAAGACAGGGAAACACACAGCAGATGAAGGGGCAAAGAAAAAACCCACCAGACCTAACAAATGAAGAGGAAAAGGCAGTCTACCTGAAAAAGAATTCAGAGTAATGATAGTAAAGATGATCCCAAATCTTGGAAATAGAATGGAGAAAATACAAGAAACGTTTAACAAGGACCTAGAAGAACTAAAGAGCAAACAGACAATGATGAACAGCACAAAAAATGAAATTAAAAATTGTCTAGGGGCTTCCCTGGTGGCGCAGTGGTTGAGAGTCCGCCTGCCGATGCAGGGGACACGGGTTCGT
>NC_041220.1:33445263-33446681 GCF_002837175.3 Physeter macrocephalus | reverse complement strand
CAGAAGAACGGATAAGTGACCTGGAAGATAAAATAGTAGAAATAACTACCGCAGAGCAGAATAAAGAAAAAAGAATGAAAAGAATTGAGGACAATCTCAGAGCCCTCTAGGACAACATTAAATTCACCAACATTCGAATTATAGGGGTCCCAGAAGAAGAAGAGGAAAAAAAAGGGATTGAGAAAATATTTGAAGAGATTATAGTCGAATACTTCCTATATATGGGTAAGGAAATAGTCAATCAAGTCCAGGAAGCGCAGAGTCCCATACAGGATGAGAAACATGCCAAGACACATATTAATCAAAATATCAAAAATTAATACAAAGAAAAAGTATTAAAAGAAGCAAGGGAAAAGCAACAATTAACATAAAAGGGATTCCCCATAATGTTAACAGCTGATCTTTCAGCAGAAACTCTGCAAGCCAGAAGGGAGTGGCAGGACATATTTAAAGTGATGAAAGGGAAAAGACTACAACCAAGATTACTCTACCCAACAAGGATCTCATTCAGATTCAACGAAGAAATTAAAACATTTACAGACAAACAAAAGCTAAGAAAATTCAGCACCACCAAGCCAGCTTTACAACAAATACTAAAGGAACTTCTCTAGGCAGGAAACACAAGACAAGAAAAACACAATAACAAACCCCCAAAATTAAGAAAATGGTAATAGGAACATACATATCAGTAATTACCTTAAATGTAAATGAGAAGAAGATATAACAATTGTAAATATTTATGCACCCAACATAGGAGCACCTCAATATACAAGGGAAATGCTAACAGCCATAAAACGGGAAATCGACAGTAACACAATCATAGTAGGGGACTTAAACACCCCACTTTCACCAATGGACAGATCATCCAAAATAAAAATAATTAAGGAAACCCAAGCTTTAAATGATACATTACACAAGATGCACTTAATTGATACTTGTAGGACATTCCATCCAAAAACAACAGAATACACTTTCTTCTCAAGTGCTCATGGTACATTCTGTAGGATAGATCATATCTTGGGTCACAAATCAAGCCTTGGTAAATTTAAGAAAATGCAAATCATATCAAGTATCTTTTCCAACCACAATGCTATGAGACTATATATCAATTACAGGGAAAAAAAAACTGTAAAAAATACAAACACACGGAGGCTACACAATACACTACTAAATAACCAGAGATCACTGAAGAAATCAAAGAGGAAATCAAAAAATACCTAGAAACAAATGACAAAGAAAACACGATGACACAAAACCTATGGGACACAGCAAAAGCAATTCTAAGAGTGAAGTTTATAGCAATACAATCCTACCTCAAGAAACAAAAAACATCTCAAATAGACAACCTAACCTTACACCTAAAGGAACTAGAGAAAGAAGAACAAACAAAACCCAAAGTTAGCAGAGGGAAAGAAATC
>NC_041220.1:33443057-33444485 GCF_002837175.3 Physeter macrocephalus | reverse complement strand
GGAGAGGCCACAACAGTGAGAGGCCCACATACCACAAAAAAAAAAAAAAAAAAAAAATCTTCCAACAAACAAAAGGCCAGGACCAGATGGCTTCACAGGTGAATTCTACCAAACATTTAGAGAGGAGCTAACACCTATCCTTTTAAAACTCTTCCAAAATATAGCAGAGGGTGGAACACTCTTAAACTCATTCTACAAGGCCATCATCACCCTGATACCAAAACCAGACAAAGATGTCACAAAGAAAGAAAAATACAGGCCAATATCACTGATGAACATAGATGGAAAAATCCTCAACAAAATGCTAGCAAACAGAATCCAACAGCACATTAAAAGGATCATACACCATGATCAAGTGAGGTTTATCCCAGGAATGCAAGTATTCTTGAATATATTCAAATCAATCAATGTGATAAACCATATTAACAGATTGAAGAAGAAAACCTTATGATCATCTCAATAGATGCAGAAAAAGCTTTTGACAAAATTCAACACCCATTTATGATAAAAACCCTCCAGAAAGGAGGCATAGAGGGAACTTACCTCAAAATAATAAAGGCCATATATGACAAACCCACAGCCAACATCTTTCTCCATGGTGAAAAACTGAAACCATTTCCACTAAGATCAGGAACAAGACAAGGTTGGCCACTCTCACCACTATTATTTGACATAGTTTTGGAAGTTTTAGCCACAGCAATCAGAGAATAGAAAGAAATAAAAGGAATACAAATAAGAAAAGAAGAAGTAAAGTTGTCACTGTTTGCAGATGACATGATACTATACTTGGGGAATCCTAAAGACACTACCAGAAAAACCACTAGAGCTAATCAATGAATTTGGTAAAGTAGCAGCATACAAAGTTAATGCACAGAAATCTCTTGCATTCCTATACACTAATGATGAAAAATCTGAAAGAGAAATTAAGGAAACACTCCCATTTACCACTGCAACAAAAAGAATAAAATACATAGGAATAAACCTACTTGAGGAGACAAAAGACCTGTATGCAGAAAACTATATGACACTGATGAAAGAAATTAAAGATGATACAAACAGATGGAGAGATATACCATGTTCTTGTACTGGAAGAATGAACATTGTGAAAATGACTATACTACCCAAAGCAATCTACACATTCAATGCAATCCCTATCAAACTAAAAATGCCATTTTTCACAGAACTAGAACAAAAAAGTTCCCAATTTGTATGGAAACACAAAAGACCCCGAATAGCCAAAGCAATCTTGAGAAAGAAAAACGGAGCTGGAGGAATCAAGCTCCCTGACTTCAGACTATACTACAAAGCTACAGTAATCAAGACAGTAAGGTATTGGCACAAAAACAGAAATATAGATCAATAGAACAGGATAGAAAGCCCAGACATAAACCCACACACATATGGTCACCTTATCTTTGATAAAGGAGG
>NC_041220.1:33439706-33442995 GCF_002837175.3 Physeter macrocephalus | reverse complement strand
CTAAATGTAAGGTCAGACACTATCAAACTCTTAGAGGAAAACATAGGAAGAACACTCTTTGACATAAATCACAGCAAGATCCTTTTTGACCCAGCTCCTAGAGAAATGGGAATAAAAACAAAAATAAACAAATGGGACCTAACAAAACTTAAAAGCTTTTGCACAGCAAAGGAAACCCTAAACAAGACTAAAAGACAACCCTCAGAATGCAAGAAAATATTTGCAAATGAAGCAACTGACAAAGGAATAATCTCCAAAATATACAAGCAGCAGCACATGTAGCTCATTATCAAAAAAACAAACAACCCAATCCAAAAATGGGCAAAAGACCTAAATAGACATTACTCCAAAGAAGATATACAGATTGCCAACAAACACATGAAAGTATGCTCAACATCACTAATTATTAGAGAAACGCAAATCAAAACTACAATTAGTTATCACCTCACACCAGTCAGAATGGCCATCATCAAAAAATCTACAAACAATAAATGTTGGAGAGGGTGTGGAGAAAAGGGAACTCTCTTGCACTGTTGGTGGGAATGTAAATTGATACAGCCACTATGGAGAACAGTATGCTGGTTCCTTAAAAATCTAAAAATAGAACTACCATACGACCCAGAAATCCCACTACTGGGCATATACCCTGAGAAAACCATAATTGAAAAAGAGTTATGTACCACAATGTTCATTGCAGCTCTATTGACAATAGCCAGGACATGGAACTAACCTAAGTGTCCATTGACAGATGTATGGATAAAGACGATGTGGCACATATATTCAATGGAATATTACTCAGCCATAAAAAGAAACGAAATTGAGTCATTTTTAGTGAGGTGGATGGACCTAAAGACTGTCATACAGAGTGAAGTAAGTCAGAAAGTGAAAAACAAATACCATATTCTAACACATGTATACGGAATCTAAGAAAAAAAAAAGGTCATGAAGAACCTAGTGGTAAGATGGGAATGGAGACACAGACCTACTAGAGAATGGACTTAAGGATGTGGGGAGGGTGAAGGGTAGGCTGTGACAAAGTCAGAGAGAAAAAAAAAAAAAAAAGTTTCTGAAGAACCTAGGGGCAGGACAGAAATAAAGATGCAGACGTAGAGAATGGACTTGAGGACTCGTGGAGGGGAAAGGGTAAGCTGGAACGAAGTGAGACATTGGCATGTACATATACACACCACCAAACGTAAAACAGATAGCTAGTGGGAAGCAGCCGCATAGCACAGGGAAATCAGCTCGGTGCTTTGTGTCCACTTAGAGGGGTGGGATAAGGAGGGTGGGAGGGAGACTCAAGATGGAGGAGATATGGGAATATATTTATATGTATAGCTGATTCACTTTGTTATATAGCAGAAACTAATACACCATTGTAAAGCAATTATACTCCAATAAAGATGTTTAAAAAATTAAATTAAATTAAAAAAGGATATCAACAATGACATGGAGTCACATATCTATTTTCAAGGGATGTGAGATAGCCCAGCTGGATGAAGAATGAGTAAAAACCAAACAGCTTTGTAAGAATTCATGTAGACTAGGAATGCCCAGCTACATATGTGGTATTATCTCAATGCCCTGGGCTGGATATATGTAAATCTCTAAACTCTTAAGATTGGTGTTTTTTTTTTTATTTTTTAATTTAATTTTATTTATTTTTTTAAACAGCAGGTTCATATTAGTCATCAATTTTATACACAACAGTGTATACATGTCAATCCCAATCGCCCAATTCATCACACCACCATCCTCACACCCCCCCACCACACCCCCGTGGCTTTTCCCCCTTGGTGTCCATACATTTGTTTTCTACATCTGTGTCTCAACTTCTGCCCTGCAAACCAGTTCATCTGTACCATTTTTCTAGGTTCCACATACATGCGTTAATATACGATATTTGTTTTTCTCTTTCTGACTTACTTCACTCTGTATGACAGTCTCTAGATCCATCCACGTCTCTACTAATGACCCAATTTTGTTCCTTTTTATGGCTGAGTCATATTCCATTGTATATATGATCCACAACTTCTTTATCCATTCGTCTGTTGATGGGCATTTAGGTTGCTTCCATGACCTAGCTATTGCAAATAGTGCTGCAATGAACATTGAGGTGCATGTGTCTTTTTGAATTATGGTTTTCTCTGGGTATACCCCCAGTAGTGGGATTGCTGGCTCATATGGTAATTCTATTTTTACTTTTTTAAGGAAACTCCATACTATTCTCCATAGTGGCTGTATCAATTTACATTCGCAGCAACAGTGCAAGAGAGATCCCTTTTCTCCACACCCTCTCCAGCATTTGTTGTTTGTAGATTTTCTGATGATGCCCATTCTGACTGGTGTGAGGTGATACCTCATTGTAGTTTTGGTTTGCATTTCTCTAATAATTAGTAATGTTGAGCAGCTTTTCGTGTGCTTCTTGGCCATCTGTATGTCTTCTTTGGAGAAATGTCTATTTAGGTCTTCTGCCCATTTTTGGATTGGGTTTTTGTTTCTTTAATATTGAGCTGCATGAGCTATTTATATATTTTGAAGATTAATCCTTTGTCCACTGATTCATTTGCAAATATAGTCTCCCATTCTGAGGGTTGTCTCTTCATCTTGTTTATGGTTTCCTTTGCTGTGCAAATGCTTTGAGGTTCATTAGGTCCCATTTGTTTATTTTTGTTTTTATTTCCATTACTCTAGGAGATGGATCAAAAAAGATCTTGCTGTGATTTATGTCATGGAGTGTTCTGCCTATGTTTTCCTCTAAGAGTTTTATAGTGTCTGGCCTTACATTTAGGTCTTTAATTCATTTTGAGTTTATTTTTGTGTATGGTGTTAGGGAGTGTTCTAATTTTATTCTTTTACATGTAGCTGTCCAGTTTTCCCAGCACCACTTATTGAAGAGACTGTCATTTCTCCATTGTATATCCTTGCCTCCCCTGTCATAGATTAGTTGACCATAGGTGTGTGGGTTTTTTTCTGGGCTTTTTATCTTGTTCCATTGATGTATGGTTCTGTTTTTGTGCCAGTACCATATTGTCTTGATTACTGTAGCTTTGTAGTATGGTCTGAAGTCAGGGAGTCTGATTCCTCCCGTTCCGTTTTTTTCCCTCAACACTGCTTTAGCTATTCGGGGTCTTTTGTGTCTCCATACAAATTTTAAGATTTTTTTGTTCTACTTCCATAAAAAATGCCATTGGTAATTTGATAGGGATTGCATTGAATGTGTAGATTGCTTTGGGTAGTAGAGTCATTTTCACAATATTGATTCTTCCAATCCAAGAACATGGTATAT
>NC_041220.1:33438650-33439267 GCF_002837175.3 Physeter macrocephalus | reverse complement strand
CTTTGCCCACTTTCTGGAGAGTTTTTATCATAAATGGGTGTTGAATTTTGTCAAAAGATTTTTCTGCATCTATTGAGATGATCTTATGGTTTTTATTCTTCAATTTGTTAATATGGTGTATCACATTGATTGATTTGCGTATATTGAAGAATCCTTGCATCCCTGGGATGAATCCCACTTGATCATGGTGTATGATCCTTTTAATGTGTTGTTGGATTCTGTTTGCTAGTATTTTGTTGAGGATTTTTGTGTCTATATTCACCAGTGATATTGGTTTGTAATTTTCTTTTTTTCTAGTATCTTTTTCTGGTTTTGTTATCGGGGTGATGGTGGCCTCGTAGAATGAGTTGGGGAGTGTTCCTTCTTCTGCAATTTTTTGGAAGAGTTTGAGAAGGATGTGTGTTAGCCCTTCTTTAAATGTTTGGTAGAATTCACCTGTGAAGCCATCTGGTCCTGGACTTTTGTTTGTTGGAAGATTTTTAATCACAGTTTCAATTTCATTACTTGTGATGGGTCTGTTCATATTTTCGGTTTCTTCCTGGTTCACTTTGGAAGGTTATACCTTTCTAAGAATTTGTCCATTTCTTCCAGGTTGTCCATTTTATTGGCGTAGATTT
>NC_041220.1:33431666-33436802 GCF_002837175.3 Physeter macrocephalus | reverse complement strand
TCTTTTCATTCTTTTTTCTTTATTCTGTTCTGCAGCAGTGAATTCCACCATTCTGTCTTCTAGGTCACTTATCCGTTCTTCTGCCTCAGTTATTTTGGTAATGGTTCCTTCTAGTGTAGTTTTCATTTCAGTTATTGTATTGTTCATCTCTGTTTGTTTGTTCTTTAATTCTTCTAGGTTTTTGTTAAACATTTCTTGCATCTTCTTGATCTGTGCCTCCATTCTTTTTCCGAGGTCCTGGATCATTTTCACTATCATTATTCTGAATTCTTTTTCTGAAAGGTTCCCTATCTCCACTTCATTTAGTTGTTTTTCTGGGGTTTTATAATGTTCCTTCATCTGGGACATAGCCCTCTGCCTTTTCATCTTGTCTATCTTTCTGTGAATGTGGTTTTTGTTCCACAGGCTGCAGGATTATAGTTCTTGCTTCTGCTGTCTGCCCTCTGGTGGATGAGGCTATCTAAGAGGCTTGTGTAAGTTTCCTGATGGGAGGGACTGGTGGTGGGTAGAGCTGACTGCTGCTTTGGTGGGCAGAGGGCAATAAAACTTAATCCACTTGATGCTGGTGGGTGGGGCTGGTTTCCTTCCCTGTTGCTTGTTTGGCCTGAAGCAACCCAACACTGGAGCCTACCTGGGCTCTTTGGTGGGGCTAATGACAGACTCTGGGAGGGCTCATGCCAAGGAGTACTTCCCAGAACTTCTGCTGCCAGTGTCCTTGTGCCCACAGTGAGCCACAGCCCACCCCCCCGCCTCTGCAGGAGATCCTCCAACACTAGCAGGTCGGTCTGGTTCAATCTCCCCTGGGGTCACTGCTCCTTCCCCTGGGTCCTGATGCACACACTACTTTGTGCATGCCCTCCAAGAGTGGAGTCTCTGTTCTCCCCGTCCTGTCAAAGTCCTGCAATCAAATCCCACTAGGCTTCAAAGTCTGATTCTCTAGGAATTCCTCCTCCCGTTGCCAGACCCCCAGGTTGGGAAGCCTGAGGTGGGGCTCAGAACCTTCACTCCAGTGGGTGGACTTCTGTGGTATAAGTGTTCTCCAGTTTGTAAGTCACCCACCCAGCAGTTATGGGATTTGATTTTACTGTGATTGCGCCCCTGCTACCATCTCACTGTGGCTTCCCCTTTGTCTTTGGATGTGGGGTGTCTTTTTTGGTGAGTTCCAGTGTCTTCCTGTCGATGATTGTCCAGCAGCTAGTTGTGATTCTGGTGTTCTCACAAGAGGGAGTCTTAAGATTGGTTTTTATGTGCGATTTGTGAAATATCTCATTGTTTTATGGTCACAATTCTTATGTGACAGCCACAAAGTCCTGTCCTCTCTTTCTCATTGAGGGAAGATGACTCTTGAGTCCATGAATATTTTTTAAAGGTTCCTTGCTCTTAGCCCCTCCTGATATGAACTGGTGCTGTCTTTTGTTATTATTAATTTATTTTTTATTGAAATACAATTGATTTACAATTTTGTGTTAGTTTCTGGTGCACAGCAAAATGATTCTTATACATATACAGACATTCTTTTTCATATTCTTTTCCATTATGGTTTATCACAGGATATTAAATATAGTTCCCTGTGCTCTACAGGAGGACCGTTTTTTAATCCATTCTATATACAATATAATAGTTTGTATCTGCTAATCCGAAACACTTAATCCATCCCTCCCTCCACTCCCCTCCCCCTTGGCAACCACAAGTCTGTTCTCTATGTCTGTCTGTTTCTGTTTTTTAGATAAGTTCATTTGTGTCATATTTTAGACTCCACATATAAGTGATATCATATGGTATTTATCTTTCTCTTTCTGAAAAAATATGGAACACTTCACAAATTTGTGTGTCAACCTAGCACAGGGACCTTGCTAATCTTCTCTGTATTGTTCCAATTTTAGTATATGTGTGGCAGAAGAGAGCACCAGTCTTTTGTTTAACATATTCTTCAAGCTTTCATGACATATGCGGGTGTTTTTTTTCCTCCTCTCTTCACAGGAGTTACCCATTCTAACTGGTCAGGAGTAACCTTTTTCTTAAAAATAGAGGTGAAAAACCAGCATTTTTCAAGTCATCTGCTCCTCTTGTTCTTTAGTTTGTCTACTGTTATAGTCTTAAGAATGCTTGCCATTTATCTTTTAGATTTCTCGCAAATTGTACTCTCTTCAAGCCCCAATACATACATTTTACACTGGATGGGTTATCCTCAGTTCTAGGCAACCAAATGACACATTAGACTCTTAGATACTTAGGAAATCTACAGCCAGTTTCAAGAACTTTCTCTGAGTAGACAGAGATTATAATTAAGCTGCTACATGGAGCTTTTAAAAAGAAAATTTCAACAGAAAATTATAGCCACAGTGAACTCTTGATTATTCATAGAATGAAATTGCATGAAAAACTGAAATCCACAGATTATCCTAATAAAATCTGCGTCCCTCTGCCTTGGTCCATTCAGGCTGCTACAACAAAATAACCACAGAACAAGGGGCTTAAAACAACAGAAATCTATTTCTCACAGTTCTGGAGGCTGCAAGTCTGAGCTCACGGTGCCAGCATGGTGGGGTGAGGGCCTTCCTCTGGGTCACAGACTTTTCATCACATATTCACATGGTGGAGGAGGCTCTCCCCAGCCTTTTTTATAAGAGCACTAATCCCACTCACGTGGGCTTCACCCTCAGGATGTAATCACCTCTCCATGGCTCCGCCTCCTAACACCATTACACTGGGGATTAGGTTTCAACATGTGAATTTTGGAGGGACACATTCAGACCATAGCACCTTCTGAACCATTAGCCCCTATTTCCTAACTTAATTCCCACTTCTTTAATTCAAAACTCTGATCATCCAAATTTTGGGAAGGTGACAGGACCATAAACTCCACTGTTGTAGTTAGAAAAGGGATTGTTTATAAATCAAATGTATTCATATGAATAATTATGGGAACTCATATTAGAACCCAGCCATATATCCAAATATGTGAGTCCTGGGTGTTGTTCAGTAGGACTTTTTATTCAGTTGAAAAACAAAAGCAGATATCAGATTGAAACCATGTTCAAAGAAAAGCATTAAAAAAGCAGTCCTTCCGTCAAATACAAATATCTGTTTGAAAGATGTGCTGAAAATTCAAGAATAAGGACCAGCAGGTCCTTATTTTATACTGTGCCCAGTGAGGCACAGTATAAAGCAGTGGTTCACAAAAGGTGCATCCTCCCTCTAACAGTAGCCTCAGCACCACTGTGAACTTGTTAGAAATGGAAATACTTTGGCCCTGCCCTAGACCTACCAATCAGAAACTTTGGTTGTTAGGACCCAGCAACTTGTGGTTTAACAAGCCTGCCAGGTGATTCTGATGCACGGTAAGGTTTGAGAACTGCTGGTGTAAAATACAAGGGGAATATTTAAAGGGCGACTCTTCATCCTACCTAATTTACATCCCTCTAATTCTATAAATAGCCATGGGATTTTGCCACCTGCAGCTTAACTATGATTTTGCAAAGTGAAAACTATAAGATCTAGTGTAACGAAAGGCGTGTATGATGTTCTGTTATCAAAATAATTCCCGATCTAAGCATGTTCTGTTCACTGCTCTGTATCTGTCATCAGGACTTAATACTGGGACATAAAAACACGTAACCCTTCTTATCCCTCCCTTTGTCCTCTACTTCTCCATACCTCCCTCCAGGCTCCTCTGTGTCCATAGTCTTTGACAATGAACTTCAGTTTCTGTTTCCCAGAATTTGTGAAAATATAATTGATGAACAGTAAAATTTCCAAAGCTAAGTAGCTTTAAAAAATAATAATAAAGGGTGTTTATCTGTAGCTTGGATACTCAGTTCAGCAATCTAAAGAGTTCCATTTTTTATATTCTAGGCTTATTTACAGTTCTTTAGCATATTTCACTTGCAAGTATTTTTCCTTTTGAATGTGTTTCATGGAGTCAGAATATGATGTCTGTAAGAGAAAATAATTGCCATTGTTTATCAGAGACATATAATACAGTTATAAAAATAATAGTATAGGCAGTTAATCGTTAAAGAGCTCTTTAAAAATGTATAAATCTATGAATTTGGATTCTCTCTAATATCACTAAATATTAGGGAAGGCAATACATTGAATTAGGAACATTGGGATGCATGCTTTTTTTCCCCTTTTCTTAGATCTACAAGCTGTCTTTTACTATAATAAGTAAAGCAAATAAACAGTGATCATCACCCAATGAACTGTTGCTTAATTTTGTGATGGTGGAAATCTCTCTAGCACGGTGCTTCTCATCCTTTGTTGCATATTAGAATCACCCAGGGAGCTTTTAAAACTAAGAGTGATGCCCAGGCTATAACCCAGAACAATTAAATAAAAATCTCTGGGGTGGAAACCAGATATCACTATTTTCTAAAGCTTCTCCACCTAATTCCAGGGCAGTCAAGGTTGAAAACCACTGTTCAAGTTTATCAAGTTTATCCTTTACAGAAAGGATTATATTTAGTGTGACTAACACGAGACATAGAATCTGAGACTCCTATTGGTGATTATTATCAGTTACTAAATCCTAAGCCCACAACCGTTTCATATCACTTCATTTATTCAGAAATCTTCAGGGGCTATAAAAAATTAATTCAAAACTGAAAAAACATGTAAACATGAGAGCTAAGTATAAAACTCTTAAAAAAAATAGGGCAGAACTTCATGACATTGGATTTGGCAATGATTTCTTGGATATGACACCAAAAGCACGGAGAGCAGAAGTGAAAATAGATAAGATGGACTACAGCAAAATTTAAAACTTCTGTGCATCAAAGGACACAATCAACAAAGTGAAAGGCAACCTACAGGGAATTCTCTGGCAGTCCAGTGAACTCCAAGCTTTCACTGCCGAGGGCCTGGGTTCGATCCCTGGTTGGGGAAGTAAGATCCCACAAGCCACACGGCACGGCCAAAAAAAAAAAAAAAAAAAAAAAAGGCAACCTACAGAATGGGAGAAAATATTTACAAATTATATGTCTGATAAAGGGTTAACATCCAGAATATTAAAAAAACTGCCCTGGGGCTTCCCTGGTGGCGCAGTGGTTGCGCGTCCGCCTGCCGATGCAGGGGAACCGGGTTCGCGCCCCGGTCTGGGAGGATCCCACATGCCGCGGAGCGGCTGGGCCCGTG
>NC_041220.1:33429592-33431309 GCF_002837175.3 Physeter macrocephalus | reverse complement strand
CATGGCCGCTGGGCCTGCGCGTCCGGAGCCTGTGCTCCGCAACGGGAGAGGCCGCAGCAAAGGGAGGCCCGCATACCACAAAAAAAAATAATAATAATAATAAATAAATAAATAAATAAACTGCCCTAACTCAACAACAGAAAAACAACCTGTTTGAAAAATGGGCCAAGAACTTGATTAGACATTTCTCCAAAAACAATGTACAAGTGGCCAATAAGCACATGAAAAGAAGCTCAACATCACTAATCATTAGGGAAATGCAAATCAAAACCACAATGAAATACCACCTCACATTCATTAGGATAGCTATTATAAAAAATAAAAAAACAAAATAACAGGTATTGGCAAGGATGTGGAGAAACTGGAACACTTGTACGCTGTTGGTGGGTATGTAAAATCGCACAACTGCTGAGAAAAACAGATTGGTGGTTCCTCAAAAAATTAAAAATAGAACTACCATATGATCTGGCAATTCCATGTCTGGGTATAGACCCAAAAGAATTGAAAGCAGGATCTCGAAAAGATATTTGTATGCCCATGGTCATAGCGGCATTATTCAAAATAGCCAAAAGGTGGAAACAACTCAAATATCCATCAATGAATGGATGATGAATGGATAAACAGACTGAAAAAGGTGCTCATTTATGTCTTGAGTACATGGCACACTCAAAAGAGTATCGTTGCTATTAGTATATTAGTACTGTGTGCTCGGTACGATGCTATGCATCTGTGGTGGCCCCGGTGCTCCTTGCAGATCTCCAACCACATTAATCTGGGACTCAGCAACTGGGCTCTGAAGAGGTGTCCTGTTTGGACCAAGCTTCCCATGAGCTGCTCCCAGCCCATGCCTAAGCGCAGTAGAGATACCAAGGCAGGACCAGTCCTGGAGACACCTGACTCCTCTAGCAGGGCAAGTAACTGGCTGGAGGCCTCCCCAGCAGCCTTGCCAAACCTCACGTAGCCTGCACGGCAGTCTAGGATGCTTCCACCAACCTGCCTTCCTTCTCTACCTCACCTGCCCCGTCAGACGGGGAATCGTGGTCTGATGGCTCTCCCCACCCTTCCCAGCTCCCTCTCTACCTTCTCTCACAGGGAGAAATAAAAAAATAATAATAATCCTTGCATCTTGAATCCTGCTTCTTGCAGGACCTAACACAATAAATGCATTCTTTCAGTCAATGCTTATAACAACAATCGTACCAGGGTCATCTCCACCTTATAAATAGGAAAACTGAAGTTTAGAGATGTCAGAAACTCATCATTAGTGGGAGGAGGATTCGAACTCTAGTCTTTCTGACTCTAAAACTAATACTTCAATCAGTACATGAGTAACACAAATAGTAGTGTAAATGGTTCCTTTCCTTACTAAATATGTGTGTGTGTTTTTATTTGGAAATAATGTTCTAAATATAGGAAAATACAGAGAATAGTATCATAAATATGCACATACCTATGGCTCACAATTAACAGAAATGGTCAGGTGTCAAATGAGTTCCTGATTTTTCAAAATATTTGAGTCATAAAACACTCAACCGCTACAGACAGAACACCCAGCCCCAGGCCTATTTCCTTTCCTCTCTCCCCGCAGAGACTGTTTTTATGATTTTGCTGTGTCTCCTTCAATTCCATAGTTTTGATACTTTTTTTTTTTTTTTTTTGTGGTATGCGGGCCTTCCTCTGCTGTGGCCTCTCCCGTTGCGGAGCACAGGCTCCAGAC
>NC_041220.1:33428015-33429487 GCF_002837175.3 Physeter macrocephalus | reverse complement strand
TTTTTTTTTTTTTTTTTTTGTGGTATGCGGGCCTTCCTCTGCTGTGGCCCCTCCCGTTGCGGAGCACAGGCTCCAGACGCGCAGGCTCAGCGGCCATGGCTCACGGGCCCAGCCGCTCCGCGGCATGTGGGATCCTCCCATCCGGGGCGCGAACCCGGTTCCCCTGCATCGGCAGGCGGACGCGCAACCACTGCGCCACCAGGGAAGCCCCTTGATACTTTTAATACATACTTTTGTATTTATGAAAATATATTGTTTTGTGTGTTTCCAAATTTTACATGAATGGATGCATACCGTCTGGAAGTCTATTTCTGCAGCCTACTATAGACAAATTTTTACTAGTTCATTCTTCTAAACCGGTGGTTCTCAACAGGAGGCAATTTTGCCTCCCCGAGGGACATCCGGGGAGGCGTTTTTGGCTGTCACGATGGGGGAGGAGGAGGAGGAGGAGGAGGAGGTGCTACTGGCATCAAGTGGGTAGAGGCTAGGGATGCTGCTAGACATCCTGCAGTGCACAGGACAGGCCCACAACAAAAAATTACCTGGTCTGGCATGTCAGTAGGGCCAAGGCTGAGAAACCCTAATCTAAACCAGTGATTCTCAAAGTGTGGTCCCTGATGAGCAGCATGAGAATCACCTGGGAATTTTCTCGAAGTTGCAAATTCTAGGACTCCGCCCCTCACCCAGTGAATCAGAAACTTAGAGGGGAGAGCCCAGCATCTACGGTTTAACAAATACTCCAGGTGATTCTGATGCACAGCAAAGTGAGAACCACTGGTCTAAACTACTGAATAGTATTCAGTTGTATAGAAACACCCCAATTAATTTATCTTGGAGCCATTTCACATTTATTATGAAACACAACATTCTCTGTACTATGAGGCTCCTTTGTCTTCCTATACTATACCATAAAACATACCCTTTTGCAAACTCAAATGGATAATTTCGTAGTAATAAACATCTACTGAATGCTGACCATGTGCGTGGCATTATTCTAAATGTTTTTCATCTATTAATTACTCATAAAAACCCAGGAAGCAGGTGCCAGTATTATCCAATTTCACAGCTGAGAATCTAAGTAGTTAAGTAATTTGTTTGAGGTCACACAACGAAGCATTTCCTGGTAACACAATGAGCCAGGATTTGAATCCAGTCTGTCTAGGACCAGAGCCTGTTTCCTTAACATTACATATACTCTCAGAAACATAGACCGTATCATTTTGGCTTAATGTTCAGAACCCAGTATAACGGCTGATGTAGCCAAACATCTAACAAAAATCGATGTGAGAATGAGAGAAAAGGATGCAGTGAAGATGAAATCTAACCTACTTGGCATGCTTCAACCAAGCAGAGAATCCACATCTTATCTAAAATACCTCACGGGGCTTCCCTGGTGGCGCAGTGGTTGAGAGTCGGCCTGCCGATGCGGGGGACACGGGTTCGTGCCCCGGTCCGGGGGGATCCCACGTGCT
>NC_041220.1:33413720-33427849 GCF_002837175.3 Physeter macrocephalus | reverse complement strand
CCCGTGAGCCATGGCCGCTGAGCCTGCGCGTCCGGAGCCTGTGCTCCGCAACGGGAGAGGCCACAGCAGTGAGAGGCCCGCGTAACGCAAAAAAAGAAAAAAAAAAAAAAACTGGATGACTCAAAATACAGAATAGGGTTTGCTTTAGAATCTCAGTTCCTTTACCATTGACTGATTTTGTTTATGACAACTTGCAAGTTACACTTTTAAAACATGCATTGTATTAATGCTCACCCATCAAAGGGCTAGTTTCATTTTCCTCTTTCATCATGAAGAGAATAGAATTTTTCTCAAGTAAGGATTCAGAGTTAATTCATGTATCTCTAAAGCCTTGGAAACAGTTACCTGTGAATACTAATGAGGTGGTCTTGTAAGAGTTGGTTGTTAATTTTTTTGGCTGATTGGTTGGTTGGTTGCTACTAGTCTGCTGAACAGTGGCGGAATGGGCAAATGCATTTCTTTGGAAAGGGAAATTCTCCTCACTGGCTTAACCTTATCTTAAGGCTCTCTTAGGTTTATTCTTCTTTCCAGTCATATGATACATTTAAAATATCCACCATGGGTGAAAAAAAGTTTTAAGAGTTTGCTAAACTATTCACTAAGCTATTACCAGTTATTAAAAAAAAAAAAAAAACTGAATAGAGTTTAATGCTCCAAAAGCACTTACTGAGATTCCTGCCATCATTTTTGGAAAATTCTAATTATTTTATCATTTCTAAAATAATTGAACTTGATAGGTTTCAGTGTTCACTAGAACACATTCAATTCAAACCATGATAAGAGATACAGCTTTACATTTGCAGCTCTGAATAGGTATTTTAATTTTTGTCCTTAATGTTCATTAATTACTATAATTTTTGCTACCTTTCCTTTCATTTAAACATTTCCTAAAGTTCTAGAACTTGTAAGGGCAAGATATTAAGAGAAAGCCTTCCCCAATATAAACTTTTAAAATAGTCCTATCCAGGATCCTCAGGTGTTATGACTCATCATTAAGCTAGAAATTTTAACTTATTAAATATAATGGGTTAAGTTACCAAAATTAAGCATTTCATAATATTGTTTTCCTGAATTTCATTATTCAGTTGCCTCTAAATCTTGTGTGAAAGCAGAACAATATAAGCCTAAAATATATATAAAGCTTTGTACACCATGGAATACATAACAATGATAATACTTAATAACTGTATAGAGCTTTACAGTTTATAGGGCTTTCACAGAGTAAGTAATAAAGACTTATGAGGAATTGTCACAGAGCTTTAAAAAAACAACAGTTCTTGAAGAATTCACTGTTGTTCAAAGGTACATAGTCTCTGTCAAACGTAAACTAAGAATTTTGGGCTATTAAAAGGGAAAACTTTGCTATGAAGATATAAAAACACATAAGGGACTTCTGTTTCCATACAACATGGAGCAACATGGACCAGATTTATTCTCCTGCCTGAAAGCCCCCAAAAGAAAGAAAGAGACAAAATTTAACAAGAGTTTCCAAGGCAATGGACATCAGGCAATGAAGTAAAATGATCCCTGGAACATGGAAAACAAGGAAGGGGAAGCCCACTCTCGCTGCAGTGTACAGCTTCGGGAGAGGTTCCAGGCTGCTGTGCGGGGGGGATCTGGCACAGCCCAACAGATTCCCAGAGTTGTGAGGGAGCTGAGGGTCCAAGAAAAGCAAGAAGGTTAGCGTTCACGGGCCAGAGTACCAGAGAAGAAAGACCTGCACGAAGAGAGAACTCTGGAGATATACAGAGGGCCACCTTAAGTTTCCAGCAGAGTATTGATTAGCGCATGCATGTGAGGAAAATACAACAGTGAGAGGAAAAAATTATTTGAAAGGCACAAACTACCAAAGCTCACTCAAGAAGAATTAAGCAACTTAAAAAGCCTTATGGACTTCTCTGGTGGTCCAGGGGTTAAGATCCACCTGCCAGTGCAGGGGACATGGGTTCGAGCCCTGGTCCAGGAAGATCCCACATGCCGCGGAGCAACTAAGCCTGTGCGCCACAACTACTGAGCCCGTGAGCCACAACTACTGAAGCCCGCGCGCCTAGAGCCCGTGCTCGGCAACAAGAAGCCACCACAGTGAGAAGCCCACGCACCGCAACGAAGAGTAGCTCCCACTCGCCTCAACTAGAGAAAGCCCGCGTGCGGCAACGAAGACCCAGCACAGCCAAAAAAAAAAAAAAAAAAAAAAACGCCTTATATATCTATTTCCAAAACTGATTATGTAGTTAAGAACCTTCCCAAAAAAGAAAACTCCAGGCTCAGGTGGCTTTACTGGTGAATACTACGTTTAAGGAAGAAATAATACCGATTGTAAACAAACTTTCCAGAAATTTTAAATTTAATTTCTGAGGCCAGCATTCCCTTAACACCAAAACAAGACAAACAAGTTACAAGAAAACTGTAGATCAATATCACCCTTTAATATAGGTGCAAGAAAAAAAATCTAAACAAAATTGAACATTAAAAAGGATAATACATCATCATGACCAAGTGGCATTTACCCCAGGAATGCATAATTAGCTTGACATCAGAAAATTAATCAGTGTAATTCACCATCTTAAACTGAAAAAGAAAAATCATAAGATCATCTGAGCAGATGCAGAAAGGTATTTGACAAAATCCAACATCCATTTTCTCAGCAAACTAGGAAACTTCCTCGGCCTCATAAAGGGCATCCATGAAAAATCTATAGCTAACATCTTACTTAACTGTGACAGACTGAATGCATTACCGTCTAAGATCAGGAGCCAGGCATGAATCAACACTTCTTTTCAACATTGTACTACAGGTTCTGGAAAGGAAGATGTAAAACTACTCTTATTATCAGACAATATGATCATCTATGCAGAAAATCCAATAGAATCTACAAAAAAGTCACTAGAACTAACAAGTGATTTTAGTAAGGTTGTAGGATACAAGATCAATATACAAAAATCAATAGTGTGAAACTAATCTCTATGATACTGTAATAGTGGATAGACATCATTGTATATTTGTTAAAACTTATAGAATGTACAACACAAAGAGTGAATCCTATGTAACATAAGCTACAAACTTCAGTTAATAATAATGTATCAATACTGGCTCATCAATTACAACAAATATACCACAATAATTCACAATGTAAATTATATGGGAAACTGGGGAGTGGGGAGAGTATGTGGGAATTCTCTGTGCTTTCTGTTCAGTTTTCCTACAAAACTAACAGAGTTCTAAAAAAAACTATTAATTTTTAAAAACTAACATAAATTTACAATTAAGTAAATTATGTCAATTCTTCCTGAATTGATTTCTAGATTCAATGGCATCCCAATCAAAATGCCGGCAGATTTTTTTATTTTGGTGGAAATTGACAAATGATTCTAAAATTTATATGGAAATGCAAAGGACCTAGAATGCAAAAGAGCTTTGAAAAAGAAGAACAAAGTTGATTTATTCTCCTGCTTTCGGGCAGGAGAATAAATCTGGTCCATGTTGTATGGAAACAGAAGTCCCTTATGTGTTTTTATATCTTCATAGCAAAGTTTTCCCTTTTAATAGCCCAAAATTCTTAGTTTACGTTTGACAGAGACTATGTACCTTTGAACAACAGTGAATTCTTCAAGAACTGTTGTTTTTTTAAAACTCTGTGAGAATTCCTCATAAGTCTTTATTACTTACTCTGTGAAAGCCCTATAAACTGTAAAGCTCTATACAGTTATTAAGTATTATCATTGTTATGTATTCCATGGTGTACAAAGCTTTATATATATTTTAGGCTTATATTGTTCTGCTTTCACACAAGATTTAGAGGCAACTGAATAATGAAATTCAGGAAAATAAATTATGAAATGCTTAATTTTGGTAACTTAACCCATTATATTTAATAAGTTAAAATTTCTAGCTTAATGATGAGTCATAACACCTGACTAACCCTATCTGATTTTAAGACTTATAACACTATAATATTCAAAATAGATACTACCAAGGGAAGTGTAGATTGGAGCACCCTTTCTATGTGTCAATTGGCAAAGACCTGAAAAGTCTTTGACTCAGCAGTTCAGTTCTAAAAACTTTTACTGAAAAATAGTCAAACACACACAAGAACAAAGATATTAAAATCATCATTATTCTTAGTGGTTAAAAACTAGAAAATAAACAGATGTTTAACAAAAGGAAACTGGTTAAATAAATTATGATATACACTTGTTAAAATAAACATGCAGCCCAGACAGCAAAAATCACGTATTAAATGACATGGGGAAAAGTTCGGTATATACAGTTATATGAATTTAGCAGGTCACAAAACAATAGTTCCTACTTTGTTAAAAAAAATTTGTTTATATATCTGGAAGAGTATATAACAAAATATTTACAGTTCTAAGTGAAGAAATTACCAGTTATTTTTCACAAAAACTGCATAATGCTTTTGTGATTTTGAAAAGGTTTTAAAGTTTAGACTTTTTGAAGTTTTATGATTGGAAAGATATATTTATCAAAATAGTCATTTTTAGCATAAAAAAAATGATGGCTATCTCAAATGACACCTGACAATTTAATATCCTGTTTCAAACTGGAGAAGGAAGATCTCTCTCTCAGTGACTGGAAGATATGTTTCTCCCTTCCTACTCATTTAACTGTGTTTTTCATCTTGTAGTCAGTCTGTACCTGTTATTATTTTTTGTATTTTAAAATAAAATCCGTACATGCTTTGTATAGAAAATTTGAGAAATACAGAAAAGTATTCAGAAGAAAATAAACAATTATCTTTAATCACTACTAATATGTTCTCAAGTCTCATTATCCTTTCAAGGACTTGTGAGTGTGCTTCTCAATCCCTGGCCTGTATCAGCAGAAGATCCATTAATGTTAATAAGCACACATGGAGTCAGTCCCATGAGCCAACATAGCCTCATGTAACCGTGATAAAATCATAAAATTGTTCTTCTTTGGGGATGGATATTTGCTTATTTGTTTTGGGATTTCCCTCATTAATTTTCTTCTAAGCATAAAAGTATCATATTCATTATTTTATAAATTATAAAACAATATAAAGAAGAAAATAAAAATCAACAGTAATTCTATCATCAAGGATTATCACTGGTAACTTCCAAGATTTTAATTCTATGTAAATATATATATTATAAACACTTTAATAAAACTAATATATCACTATATATTGTTTGGATTTTGCCTTTTTTTTCACATAACATTTTTTCGTTATCATGTATCCTACCTTTAAAAGGGTGCATTCTAGGGCTTCCTTGGTGGCGCAGTGGTTGAGTCTGCTTGCCAATACAGGGTACACGGGTTCGTGCCCCGGTCCGGGAAGATCCCACAGGCCTCGGAGCGGCTGGGCCCGTGAGCCATGGCCGCTGCGCCTGCGCGTCCGGAGCCTGCGCTCCGCAACGGGAGAGGCCACAACGGTGAGAGGCCGTGAGCCATGGCCGCTGAGCCTGCGTGTCCGGAGCCTGTGCTCCGCAACGGGAGAGGCCACAACAGTGAGAGGCCCGCGTACCGCAAAAAAAAAAAAAAAAAAAAAAAAGGGTGCATTCTATTTCTTTGTATGAACATACCAGAAGTCGTTTAGTCAGCCCCTGATCATTGAACACTTCGGTTCCTTCCTATTTTTTTACAAGGCAAGTCCACTGTTTACTGGGACTTGGGGATGTACAAGTAAGTCCTGTAGGGAACATCAATTTACAAACATTTCTGTACTCCACACACACTATTTATGATAGAGTTTTGTTTTTGTTTTGGCGGGGAAGATCGATGGATGGTAGAGGAAGGAAGCGTGGAGGGGTAGAAGTTGGGGGCCTCCCACCTAGTTCAGGAAGAGCCGCCTTTGCTGCTCTGGGGAGGGATTCCCTGGGACCCCGCCCCCAGACCCTTCGTCGGGCAGCGCCGGTTCCCGCCGTCCGCTGAGCTGCACTGCACCCCTGTGGCCCAGCTGCGACACTGCAGCACAGGAGCACCAGAGCCTAGTGGTTTTCGGGAGGCATTTGGGTTATTTTTTGGACTGATTTTTAAAATCCAATTTAAAACTGTAATTTTTTTTCAGCTAAGCAACAGAAAATGTACAAGCTCAAAATGATAGAATGCGTGGGATTTTGGTCTGTAATAAACATTTTTTAAGAGCCCTGTAAATGTTCTTTAGAACATTTCTTTAGAGCACTTGAATGAGAATAAACTTAGCCCTTCTGTCCCCTGCTCGTTTCTCCAGCTTCAGTCGGGTCACTCTGCCCTTAGGCACTATCCCCTAGCTCTAAAGAACTACTTACAAGTTTCCTAATGGTCCAGGCTTCGTTTTGCTTTTACTGGAATTTACACGAGCTAAGCAACCTCACACCCCTACCCCCGCCTGACTTCTAAATCTCCTTAAGACTTAGGCTCCTTTTGATTCCCTAAGATGAGGCTGATGGTTGATTGGTGTTCGGGGGCCCCCTGTAAACTCATCTCTCTCTCCCCTATTGGACTGGAGGGTCCTTGAGCACACACGTGACTCCTCCTCCTTTTGTCCACCACTTTTCTCGCCTTGGAGACAGTAAATCACAGAGAGTAGGAATCTAGTATGTTCAAAGGAGGAAAGCACATGAACATGGACAATATAGTATATTCTCTCCATTCATTTCCACTGGATTCAGTTCTGCCAATATTGATGGGACACCTACCCTGTCCAAGAGTCCTCTCGGACAGCATTGGAGGGGGGAAGGGAAGCGAGAAAAGCTCTGAGATGACGAACTGATACCTCCTGCTATTAACTGCACAATTTGTTATTCCTTTCAAACGCCTACTGCGTGGACAAAGCTTGAGGTGTTGAGGTCCAATGTCTGCACCTCACTTGAGAGGTTAGGCTCAGGCATGCATTTTTAAAAACATTTTTGGCCGCCCCGTGATTTTAATGCCCCAGAGTATCTGTATCATTGTAAGAAACTCCTGAGTCCCAGTCTTCAACAGTGAGAAAAAACAGTGAGAATTTCAAGTAAGTTGGTGGAACACTATTTGAAGACAGGAGTAATTTGGAAAATCTGTTGGTTTTGCCTACCCAGTATCCATTCTTCTGCTGCTGCTAGGAGCCCCTCGATTTTCCTCTGGAGAGCCACCCCTTCCCTGCTCTAAGTCCTTGCAGTTGAGGTAGGGCTGATTCTCATCCTTGCCCCCCCACACACTGATTCCCAACACACTCATACATGGGTGCTCGTAGGTGGTACTTGCACACACAGCCCATGCAAGCTCTGAATTTGCTTCTTTTTCAACTTGAATTGCACATGGATTCAGCCACATCTGAACCTTTAGACTGAACTTCTACCCTTAAACCTTCCAATTACTGAGCCAATTAATCCCCTGCCACATTTTTCCCTAAATGAGTTTGAGGTGGATTTTGTCATTTGCAAGCACAAAATTTCTAACAGAAATTTATGAGACTTTCAAATGAGATAAGCAACTTTATATTCTGTCTGCTTATAGGAAAGGGATGCGTTAATTGACGTGTCCTGATATGCTGAGGTTTTGGGGGTTTTTCCTTGTCTTTTGCTAAGATTTCTTTCACTGTTTTTAGCAGAGCTTAAGTTTATTAAACATGAAAAAGCCCATTTATTTGGCCTAGTTTAGCCCTGTTCAATGTATTTGTTTTTGGCATGGGCTTTTAAAAGCTGCCCACATGAATAAAATGGAGATAATGAAACTTATCTCACAGAACTGTTGAAGGTAAAATGAAATAACATATGTGAAATCACCTTATGCTGTATAAATGTTGGGTATTATTCCTACAGGTTTCATCCTCATTATCATCATATTTCATTTTCTGTCAGCAAAGTTGCCAGAGAGGGAATTCTCCCGCGATGCAGTGGTTAGGACTCTGTGCTTCCACTGCAGGGGGCCCGGTTGAATCCCCTGGTCCGGGAACTAAGATCCTGCAAGCCGTGCGGCACAGCCGAGAAAAATTAAAAAATAAAATAAGATTAAAAAGTTGCTGGAGGGTTACTTATTGTTCGTAGTACTGATAGCTGTACAAATGCAAACTGTAACCGAGCAAGTAAAAGATGAAAAAAAAGGAAATTTGATTCCTTTTAGGCTACAATCATCCCAGGAATGTTGTAAATGATCAGTTGAAATCATATATTTGAAAAGGCTTTGAAAACAAAAATGCCGTGTGATTATAAGATACCGTTATCTCAGCCCTGCGGGTCACTAAAACGTTGACGTTGCTCATTTGCATATATGTTTGATTTCAGAGTTTATTAATATCTGATACTTTTCATTTAATTTTAAAACAAAAAAACCCACATTCTGTTTTATAGAGTGCAGTCTTATACAATGAATGGCTTTATCTTGGTTTTCATTCTCTTCCGCCTCTCTGTGGCATTTAACCACACTGACAATCCACTCCCTCAAATTCTTTCCTCTCTTAGATCCAGCGACACTACATTTCCCTACTTCTTCTTGACCTGTTCAACGACTTTTGATTCCCCTCTCCCCTCCCAACTCCTATGATCTCTAGTTCCTTCTCTTGCCCCCACCCCAAGTTCCTGTACAAGTCACCCATTCTCATCTATCTTGCATCAGTCCATAGTTCCATCTTTATTGCATATTTATTTCAACACATATGTCCTGCCACTAACTCACTTTCAATATCTCCAAACACTTCATAGTCTCCTCCGTTCCAACTGGCTGCCTTTACAAGTGCCCCGCTGCAGCTGGTGGCCATGCCATTGCCCCCATGTTCCTGCCCTTCTTCTTGCTTCCCTCTCTTTCAATCCCTTTTTCCAGGCTCCAGATACTTCAGTGCGTTTCAGACACTTTTTCTCTGCTCTCCTGAGACCCGCACGCCAGCCCAGGCCCTCACCATCCACAGGTTCATCCTCACGGCTAGTGTCTTTAGCTCTGGACCCTCCTCACTCCTGTCTGTCCTGTGGATGGCAGCTGAATCAGGCTCCTAAAACGCCTCTTTGTGAGCTCCATCAGAGCAAGTACTGCACACCGGGCGTCTTGGTGCCCCCAGCACCTGGCACAGTGTCTGGCACAGTTATGGCTCTTGTGGCTGTGTGTAAGAGAGAGAGATCAGTTTCAGACTTCTTAGCTTGACTAGTTCTCCATAATATAAATTATTCATCCATCTTATTTTCAGCTGCTTCACAACGTAAACCCTTTACTCAAGCCAATCTGGTTTCTCCTTTTGTAAATTTACATTTCACTAATAATTTAGATCCAACTACTTAGCAATCATTGTTTCCTCTCCTATCAGCGTAATTTGTCTCCCTAACTAGATTATGATACACTGAAAGCCTGAAACTCTGTTTATTGGCCGCTATGGTCTTTTGATCCACTCCCTACCAAACACCCTTTCACCACAGATACTGCCTCTGAACCCACTAAAGTAAAAATATCTGATATTTCCCTTTGTATATTTATACATACCTTTTTATTTATAGATCTGTAATATAGGTTTGTATATCTCAAAACACCTAGCTCCGTGGTGAGTCCCAGGGTCACTTCAAATATTTGTTGATTAATCACATGGACCGAGCAGCAGTCTACTCTGATTCACTCCTCGACCTGGAAGCCCAACAACACAAAACAGCATCTTGGTGGCCTGGCCTTGATACCATTCTCTGGAAATATAAGGATTTAATTTGTCACACCCCGCTACTCTTTGTTGCAGTGCATGGGCTTCTCATTGCGTTGGCTTCTCTTGTTGTGGAGCACGGGCTCTAGGCGTGTGGGTTCAGTAGTTGTGGCACGCGGGCTCTAGAGCGCAGTCTCCGTAGCTGTGGCGCACAGGCTTAGTTGCTCCGCGGCATGTGGGATCTTCCCGGACCAGGGCTCGAACCCGTGTCCCCTGCATTGGCAGGCGGATTCTTAACCACTGCACCACCAGGGAAGCCCACAGAGTGAGTCTTTTGATACTGAAATGATAGGACTCCAAATATTTATTTTAGTTAAAAATATTAGAAGGAAAAGCAATGATAACAACCATTGATAAACATGACTGTATAAACTGTAGGACTTACAATGAAAGACTGACGGCCTCTGAGCTGCTGCAATGTTAAAAAAAAAAAGAGGTGGCGGGGTGCCTGAGGGACTTTTAACCAATCCAGTCTTGTGTCGTTTCTGATTTTTTTTTTTCTTTTGCCCACAACAAAAATGATCACCTGGTAGCCTGAAAGAATTAATGGACCTCTTTTCAATTCCTAACTCGAAGCAAGGGAGTTATTTTGGGTCCTCGGCAGAATCTAACACATTGTGTCGATGCAGGAAGGAGCCTCAGAAACGGAGTCTTTAAGGCTGTATAATTCTGCATGTATTTGAATAATCCAAACTTCTGAGCCCCCTCCCCCAGCCATCCCTTTATGCTCAGCACACTGCAGACATTAACGACATGAAGCAATCGTGCACTCGCACACTTTCTGAAACAATCGCGCTAGCTGTGAACTTGCCAACTGCAAACAAAAATGCTAGTGTGCATTGCTCTACAATTGTGCCCAGTTCTACAAGGAGATAGCAACACTGTTGTCTCCACCAGCCAAGGCTCACAGATGGGTCACTCGGCTGAGGCCGAACTGGGCTGTACTCTTGGCAGATGGATTGGAAAGTTGGCCGACTTGCTCAGAAACCTGACATCCTGGTCATCTCCAGCCCCCATGGGCAGACTCTCCTGACACCCAGTTGAATCTGAATCTTACCGCCTCCTCTCCGCATCAGTAATTTTCCTTGGAAAAGTTTTGTTTTGTTTTGTTTTGTTACTAGGTAGCTCACTTTCATTCTGTTTCTATGATGACTGTACCTTTGCATGTCATATATATTTATATATAATATATGTCATATATTATATATAAAGATTTTAAAATTTGTTTTATATATAAAACAAATATATGTATATTTATATAAATACACATAAAAATATGTATATATATATAAAACAAATACATATATATATATACAAAGAGAGACAGAGAAACAGAGAGAAGGACTTCTCAGCCTCAGCACTGTTAATGTTTTGGGCTGGATAATTCTTTGTTTTGGGGACTGTCCTGTCATGACAACCAAAATGTCTCCAGACATTGCCAAATGTTCCCTGGCAGGGAAAACTGTCCCTGTCTGAGAAACACTGATATAGAGTAATGTTGAGTGAATTACTTGAATTAAGGTCTTGATGGGCTATACATGCACACGCACAATCCACGACATATAAAATTCACTAGAACTGAAATATTTCTAACTAAGAGTCATTTTTTTAACATCTTTATTGGAGTAGAATTGCTTTACAATGGCGTGTTAGTTTCTGTTTTATAACAAAGTGAATCAGCTATATGTATACATATATCCCCATATCTCCTCCCTGAGAGTCCTTTTTATCTCAAGAAATATAAAATACAGCATAGTTAGAGTATTAAAAAAATTGAATGGGCCCTTAAATTTTGTTGCAATTTGTTGTTCTTAATCAAGTATATTTGACGTACTAGACTTTTATTCAAAACATCTGAATAAGTAAGAGAAATGTTTCTGTAGGTTGCCCATCTCTCCTCTTCTTCCCCGCTACAAGTTTTTACTGTATACACAGATCCTGTCCTAAGTGCTTGAAAAACATTTTTTAATGAAGCGGTTCATGCAACATAGTATCTGGTACATAAATGTTAGCTTTTAATAACTGAATAGTTATTATAATCTTATTTAACCCTCATACCAACTCTTTAAGTTATAAGTTATTATCCCTATTTTACAGATGAGGTCAGAGAAGTGGAGGAGCTTCCACAAGGTCACACAACCACAGCATGTCCAAGCTACGTCTAGAACCCAGATATTTCTGGCCTTAAATCCTGTTTTAACCATTAATTTACTGCCATATTAAGGGAACCAAAGCAAGGAGAAGAAATAAATTATCCAAAATCCCAGAGAGATTGCTTTGGTGACCCCACTGTGGCCATGGGAATGTCACCCCATCATTGCTGCTTTGAGGAGCTCTTCTTCTAAGTGCCTACTGAAAGTGCATTCAGACACCAGGGTTCAGGCCACACCAGGAACAGGATAACTTCCAAGTCAGATTTTGATGCATGAGGAGGTGATACAGGATGAGCTGCTATGGAGATAGGTGATAGGGGAGGATCCAGAACAGATGTCAGAGAGGTTGGGAATGATGTGATCACAGGGTAGGCAAAGGGAGGTAAGGATTGGAAGGTGAGGTAGGAGGAGAATAAGGCTGGGGGTAGGTAAAGATGTGTGGCCCAAACTGGGCAGAGAGAGACATGCTTATAGGGCAAGAGGCAAGGGAAAAAGAGTGGCTCCAACTGGGGATGTTAGTTAAGTTTGCACTATTGTCTCAGAGGACCTGTACTAGTTTGCTAGGGCTGCCATAACAAAGTGCCACAGACTGGGTGGCTTAAACAATGGAAATTTATTTTCTCACAATTTTGGAGACAAGAAGTCCAAGATCAAGGTGTCGGCAGAGTTGGTTCCTCCTCGGGACCACGAGGAAGAATCCGTTCTGCACCTGTCCCTTAGCTTCTGGTGGTTTGTTGCCAATCTTTGGCATTTCCTGGCTTGTAGAACCATCACCCCGAACTCTGCCTTCATCTTCGTGTGATGTTCTGCCTGTGTGTATGTCTGTCTCCAAATTTCCCCTTTACAAGGACACTGATCATATTGGATTAGGGTCCACCCTAAGATGGACCTGAGGGTCACCTCAGGTGAGGTCACCCTAAGACCTGAGTCACCCTAAGTCACCTTAAGTCACCCTAAGACTTGACTACCACTAAAAAAAACCCTCTCTCTGAGAGAGGTCATATTCTGAGATATTAGAGGTCATATTCTGAGATATTGGTGTTAGGACTTCAACTTATGAATTTTGGAGAGAGACAAGTCAACCCATAAAAGGAGCCAAGGAACACTGGATGCTTAAGAATGAGTAATAAAACCCTCCACCTCTGTCCCCTCTTCATCTCTGACCCAGCAGGGGTGACACCAATGCTCCCACTCCAGGTTCAGACACTGGAGGGGCTGCTACAGAGCGGCAGCCGGTGAGTCACCATCAAGCTACTGCTTCATCTCCAGGGAAAAACCTCACAAAAGCTACTGTGGGTGTCTTTTAAAGCATAAGCTTAGCTCTTATATATTGAAATTTCTATTCTGAGCTATGGAAGTTAAAAAAAAATAGATGTCTTTCAAGATAAAACAGATATTAGAGGTACAAAGGGACACCTTAGAAATCAAACTGTTTGAGGGACTATGTGTCAGTGACTCAGAAGTAATTGAGACATAATTAAGGCACACTGAAGGGACAGGGTTAATTCATACTCAGCAGAGTGGCACCCAATCACAAATTGGAGCCCTTGGATCTTGAATCAGGAGAGGGGTTCGGGCCAAAGTCAACTGAGCATCTACAGGAGACATTTTGCTTTTGCAAAGCAACTGTTGTCTTTGTCCAGTGTCCTCCCCCAATCCTTCCGGTGACAGCCTTAGCCCCCTGCCCACAGGGCAGTCCGGGTAACCCACACTGAGGTAGTCTAGCTCCATCCCCACCACCCACCCCGTTGCAGCATTCAGCCCGGACGCACACATGAATCAAACCAAGTCGTTGCAAGCCCTTATCCAGAATTTTCCAGTGGAGCTGTGGGAAGGAAGCTCACTCTTGCCTGCTGGGTAGCAATTCGAGGAGGATGTGCATCTGGGGCTGTCACCACCAGCACGGGCAATGAAGTGAAGGCTCAACAGAGAGCCCAGGGAATTCCCTGGTGGTCCAGTGGTTAGGACTATGCACTTTCACTGCCAGGCCCGGGTTCAATCCCTGGTAGGTAACTAAGATCCCACAAGCCACGTTGCATGGCCAGAAAAAATAGAGAGCCCAGTTATAATCTCCAAGAATCCAGAGTTGCCTTGTTCTGGCTTTCCTTTTTTTTTTTTTTTTTTTTTTTTCTTGGATTGATCCCTTGATCATTATGTAGTGTCTCTCTTTGTCTCTTGTAACTACCATACAACCCAGCAATCACACTGCTGGGCATATACCCTGAGAAAACCATAATTCAAAAAGACTCATGTACCACAATGTTCATTGCAGCTCTATTTACAATAGCCAGGACATGGAAGCAACCTAAGTGTCCATTGACAGATGAAGGGATAAAGAAGATGTGGCACATATATACAGTGGAATA
>NC_041220.1:33411370-33412921 GCF_002837175.3 Physeter macrocephalus | reverse complement strand
ATATGTATAGCTGATTCACTTTGCTATAAAGCAGAAACTAACACACCATTGTAAAGCAATTATACTCCAATAAAGATGTTAAAAAATAATAATAAAAATAAAAAAATAAATAGGCCATACTTTCTTGTTTCTTTGTAAGTCTCATGATTTTGTTATTGTTGGTGGAAATTGGACATTTGAATCTAATAATGTGCTAAATCTGGAAATTAGATTCTCCTCCTTCCCCCGGGTTTGCTGGGGTTTTTGCTTTTATTTCTGTTTTTAAATTAGTGTAGGCTATCTCTGTGCCCTGGAGCAGCCTGAGATGAAAACATAAGGTCTTCTCAGGTCTTTTCTGAGCCTACACCTTTCCCTGGTCATGTGTGGTGACTCTAATTTCCCTAATATAAGCAATTGATTATGAATGCCCTAACCTTTAATATCTGGAGCCTAAAAAGGAAAAAAGAGAAAAATGAAGGGGAGCTGTAAGTTCCCTAGAAGTCTCCAGTTGGAAGGAGAGGGACTTGAAACAATGGGGGGAGATGCAACAACAATGGCCACTGACCACTTTGTGATGAGAAGGAGCATATGCAATCAGAGCACAGATCCTTGATATTTGGAGGACAAGGTCCTTTTTGCCCACCCTGGCTCCCAAAGCTGTGTGCAAGCAGTTCCAGGAACATGTGCACAGCTGCTTGCCGTGGGACTGGAAGTGAGAGATGGGTAGCTAAGAGCTGAAATTGACCACAGTTTTACCATCCAAACTTCCCCTGAAAGTTGCAAGCCTGCAGTAGACTCCAGAGTTCCAAAATATCTACATCAGATAGATCCTACCAGTGCAATTATTCTCCAGGTGGAGAGGTGGTTTCCTGGTGCTCCCCACTCTGTCTTCTTCCCAGAATCCTCTGTTGGTTCTGGCTTTCCTCTCAGCTCTGTGAGCTACCCCAGTACCTATCCAATAAATCTAACGTTGAAACTCAGCTGGGTTTGGCATTCTGTTGCTTACAACCAATAGAATCCTGAAAAATACACTTGGATTCTGTTCTAAGACTATAGAAAATGAAATATTTTTCCCATAATTGAATACAGCTATACACGGCTAACAGTAACTGAGGGTTTAATAAGTGCCGGGCACTGTTAACTCAAACCGAAAGTTTCCGTGGTACTTTTGCTAGCACTTCGCTGAACCCATGAACAAGTATATCATAACTAGGGGTGGGGATAACCTCCCATGGTCCCGATCTGTCTCAGCTGAGGTCTGCCTTAGGACACTTAGCAATGATAATGACAGGACGTGGTGCAATGAAAGAGCAGCACATGAAGAATGAGTTACGATGTAAAAACCTCAGAAACTATCTCAGCATTTGAAGTTTTTTTTTGTTTTTTTTTTGTTTTTTTTTTGTGGTATGCGGGCCTCCCTCTGCTGTGGCCTCTCCCGTTGCGGAGGACAGGCTCCGGACGCGCAGGCTCAGCGGCCATGGCTCACGGGCCCAGCCGCTCCGCGGCATGTGGGATCCTCCCAGACCGGGGCGCGAACCCGGTCCCCCTGCATCGGCAGGCGGACGCGCAACC
>NC_041220.1:33403654-33411265 GCF_002837175.3 Physeter macrocephalus | reverse complement strand
TTTTTTTTTTTTGCGGTACGCGGGCCTCTCACTGTCGCGGCCTCTCCCGTTGCGGAGCACAGGCTCCGGACGCGCATGCTCAGCGGCCACGGCTCACGGGCCCAGCCGCTCCGCGGCACGTGGGATCTTCCCGGACCGGGGCACGAACCCGTGTCCCCTGCATCGGCAGGCGGACTCTCAACCACTGCGCCACCAGGGAAGCCCTACCTCACCTTTTTAACCAAGCCTGGGCTGCCAGTTCTCTGGGCTCATTGTTATTATCCCTACACTAACATGCAGCAAGTCACCACATGTTCCCTAACTCCCCTGGAATAGAGTGTAAACGCCTTAACCTGAGAAACACCCTTTGCAATCTCACCCAGCCTCTTCTTACATCTTAACTTCTACCTCACCCCCCTGTTTCCTGATTTGCTTCAGCCTTGGGGAACTCCTCTCAGCTTCCCGTCCGTGCCTTGCGTGGTCCCACCTCTGCTTCCTTGCTGCTGTCATGCCTTCCGCTGGTCCTCTTCCCTTAAAGGACAGCTCAGATGCTTTTCTATTGGTGCAACCAGAAATGTGACTTATTGATCCTTGAACTCCTAGGGCTCCTTGATTGTGCCTCGTTGGTGACCCTTGCTTTTCGTGTAGCTCTTGTGAGTGCACCCTCTCCTCCTTGACTGTGTGCTTTCTTAGGCTAGAGACTATAGCTTTATATTATCCACATAACCCAAAGGAATTTACAATAAATTTTTTGTTGACCGAATGAATAAACAAAGGAAAGTTTCTTGGCACTCAAGGCTCTCCATTACCTAGCCTAACTCTATTAATCCATTTTCTTTTGGCTCTTCCTAACTAGGCTTCATGCAGGTGGTTCTTGCCATCGTTCCCTGGGTATACGCAGTTGACATGAAGTTTTTTCTCATATTAACTCTTCATGTACCTTTTCATTTTTTCAGTCATGTATCCATTCATTCACTTATTCACTCATTCATCCTGTCACTCAAATATTCACTGAGTGGGCTTCCCTGGTGGCGCATTGGTTGAGAATCCGCCTGCCGATGCAGGGGACACGGGTTTGTGCCCCGATCCGGGAAGGTCCCACATGCCGCAGAGCGGCTGGGCCCGTGAGCCATGGCCGCTGAGCCTGCGCGTCCGGAGCCTGTGCTCTGCAATGGGAGAGGCCACAACAGTGAGAGGCCCACGTACCACAAAAAAAATAAATAAATAAATAAAATATTCACTGAGCATCTGTTGATGGGTAGCTGCTGTGCAGAGGCACCAAGAACACCAAATGTCCAATATAATAGGAGAGACAGATGTGTAAATTGAACACTACAAATACTGTGTGGTATATTTGGTACATAAAAGAGGTAAGTACACAGTAAATGTGGAGACAGAAGAGGGAGTGGGTAACTCTCCCTGGGAGGTGGGAGACCATGTTCAGGAAAATTTCACAGAGGAAATGTACCTTCAAAACCAAGTATCATCTAGAAGGTTGTTGTTAAGAGTGGACTCACATTACTCAGCCATACAAAGGAATGAAATCGGGTCATTTGTAGGACGTTGATGGATCTAGAGAGTGTCATACAGAGTGAAGTAAGTCAGAAAGAGGAAAGCAAATATCGTAATAACGCGTATATGTGGAATCTAGAAAAATGGTATAGATGATCTTATTTGCAAGGCAGAAATAGAGACACAGACGTAGAGAACAAATGTATGGATACCAAGGGGGAAATAGGTGGGGTGGGAGGGATTAGGAAACTGGGATTGACACATATACATTATTGATACTATATATAAAATAGACAACTGATGGGAACATACAGTACAGCACAGGGAACTCTACCTAATACACTGTGGTAACCTAAATGGGAGGGAAGTCCAAAAGGGAGGGGATATCTGTATGTGTATGGCTGATTCATTTTGTTGTGCAGTGCAGGCTAACACAACATTGTAAAGCAACCATACTCCAATAAAACTTAATTTTTAAAAAAAAGAGTGGACTCACAGTAAAAGGTGGTGGGCCATCCTGGGTATGGCTCTTCTAAGCCCCTGTGACGCTCTGTCCCCAACTGAGAACTCTGGAGGCTGAATTTGGGCCTTTCCTCAGAATGGGATTACGAGTCCAAGACCCACTCAGACTTTCTTTTTTCGTCTTAATTTGCAACCCCTCCCAATTGCTTAATATAGTATTTGTTTAGATAAGTGAAATCTCCAGTTCTTCTCTAAACAAATCACACACCTGGCCTGTGACCAGTTCGGTTTCTTTAAAATACCTGTGTCCAGTGTCATCTGCTTTGCCTTTATTTTATTAATCAAATTCTAGAGTTCAAGGGGTGATTCACTGGCACACCCCACATTTAGCTGCTTTATATGAAAACTTCTCCTCCTTCACCTGGCTGTAAACTCCACGAAGGTGCGTTTTCTCCCCTAGCATAGCACCAACTGTACTAGGCCCATGATGAGGGCTCAGTGTCTCTTGAAAAAATGAACTCTATTCTCTCATGGGAGGTTCCCATTTCTCTCCATTCCTCTCCTCCTCCAACTCCTTATCCACTGACCCTATTCTCCTACCTCCTGTGGTAATTTGCCCTCTGATGATGTGGAGCAATCTGCTATCTAGAAATGCAAAATGTTTTCAGGAGAGTGCAGAGCCTTCCCCTGGGGGAGGATATCTGAATGTAGAACAGGATTAGACAGAGGTTTGAACTAGCTGACCTTTAACATTCTTCCCTTACTGAGATTTTATGATTCTGTCTTAAGTTACTGCTTCTAAAGTTCAAACAGCTTGTTTCCCACACTTCCTTGTGCTACTGATTTTTTTCAGGTGCTATTAGTGCAAAGTGTGGGGTAGGAGGGGGAATGTTCAATTTAAACCATACCTTTAAACTGAGGTTAGGAAATTGCTAGCTGATAAAGCATGTTTATTGTGTGTTATTAATAAATTGTTAAGCAATCTTTGAATCACACAGTAGTAAATCAAAGAAAACCGAGTTCAAGGCTATTTAGAGGCATTAGTGTGTGTAACTATGCTTTGTAACCTCTGAGTACTATGCAAAAATAAGATGTTATTTTTGACACCATAATTACTTGCAGCTGTCCTAAATGTGTGATTTTTTTTTTTTTTCCTGACTCAATGTACAAGATCAAAAAACTCCAGAGGTCTTTCTGTTCCTTATCAGTATAAGATACCAGTAACAAGCAGAGATAATTTTCTCTTTTTTCCACTTCATCCTAGACTTGATCAATAGCCAGCCCAGAAATTTCAAATGACACAATTCATTCAAACAAGGCTGTGCATGCTTTTAATGTTTGAACAAAATTTGGAGGCCAAAAGAAAGTTTTCCCAAAGAAAAAACCTATCATCAGTGGACACTGGCATTTCAGGCAAAAATGGAGGTGAGTCCTGATGGGAGTTGACCTGGCCTCTTCCTGTTCCACAGGCACCTCAAACCAAAAATCACAGCAGCTGTGTTGTGTTACTAGATGTATGCAGTTCATCTCTTGGAAATATAAAGACAAGGTGGATTAAGGTAATCAGTGCATCTGAGAACACACCCTCATATGCATGTGATTCGTGTAAATATGTCTGTTTGACTTCAAGAGATTTTCTACAATAGAATACAGAAATGTAGAACAGGAGTACGAAGTCTGAACAAGCAGGAGAATGAAGAGAGAATGACAAATTCTTGAATTATTTGCACTGTTCCAAAAGAATTTTACCATGCTTATGAATTTCTTACAAAATTACATTAAATTAAATGAGTTGCACTGTGGAACGAAAACCACATTCACAGAAAAATAGACAAAATGAAAAGGCAGAGGACTATGTACCAGATGAAGGAACAAGATAAAACCCCAGAGAAACAACTAAATGAAGTGGAGATAATCAACTTTCCAGAAAAAGAATTCAAAATAATGATAGTGAAGATGATCCAGGACCTCGGAAAAAGAATGGAGGCAAAGATTGAGGAGATGCAAGAAATGTTTAACAAAGACATGGAAGAATTAAAGAACAAACAACTAGAAGAATTAAAGAACAAACAAACAGAGATGAACAATACAATAACTGAAATGAAAAATACCCTAGAAGGAATCAATAGCACACTAACTGAGGCACAAGAACGGATAAGTGATCTGGAAGACAGAATGGTGGAATTCACTGCCACGGAAAAGAATAAAGAAAAAAGAATGAAAAGAAATGAAGACAGCCTAAGAGACCTCTTGGACAACATTAAATGCAGCAATATTCGCATTATAGGGGTCCCAGAAGGAGACGAGAGAGAGAAAGGACCCGAGAAGATATTTGAAGAGATTATAGTCAAAAACTTCCCTAACGTGGGAAAGGAAATAACCACCCAAGTCCAGGAAGCACAGAGAGTCCCAGGCAGTATAAACCCAAGGAGAAACATGCTGAGACACATAGTAATAAAACTGACAAAAATTAAAGACAAAGAAAAGTTATTGAAAGCAACAAGGGAAAAATGACAAATAACATACAAGGGAACTCCCATAAGGTTAATAGCTGATTTCTCAGCAAAAACTCTACAAGCCAGAAGGGAGTAGCATGATATATTTAAAGTGATGAAACGGAAGAACCTACAACCAAGATTACTTTACCCGACAAGGATCTCATTCAGATTCGATGGAGAAATCAAAAGCTTTACAGACAATCAAAAGCTAAGAGAATTCAGCATCACCAAACCAGCTCTACAATAAATGCTAAAGGATCTTCTCTGAGTGGCAAACACAAGAGAGAAAAAGACCTACAAAGACAACACATAACAATTAAGAAAATGTTCATAGGAACATACATATCGATAATTACCTTAAATGTGAATGGATTAAATGATCCAAACAAAAGACACAGGCTCACTGAATGGATACAAAAACAAGACCCTTATATATGCTGTCTACAAGAGACCCACTTCCAACATAGGGACACATACAGACTGAAAGTGAGGGGATGGAAAACGATATTCCACATCCACACAAATGGAAATAAAAAGAAAGGGGAATAGTAATACTCATATCAGATAAAATAGACTTTAAAATAAAGAATGTTACAAGAGACAAGGAAGGACACTACATAATGATCAAGGGATCAATCTAAGAAGAAGATATAACAATTATAAATATATATGCACCAAACATAGGAGCGCTTCAATACATAAGGCAACTGTTAACAGCTATAAAAGAGGAAATTGGCAGTAACACGATAATAGTGGGGGACTTTATCACCTCACTTACACCAATGGACAGATCATCCAAACAGAAAATTAATAAGGAAACACAAGCTTTAAATGACACAATAGAACAGATAGAGTTAATTGATATTTATAGGACATTCCATCCAAATACAGCAGATGACATTTCCTTCAAGTGCACACGGAACACTCACCACGATAGATCACATCTTGGGCCACAAATCAAGCCTTGGTAAATTTAAGAAAATTGAAATCATATCAAGCATCTTTTCTGACCACAATGCTATAAGATTAGAAATCAATTACAGGGAAAAAAACATAAAAAACACAAACACGTGGAGGCTAAACAATACACTACTAAATAACCAAGAGATCACTGAAGAACTCAAAGAGGAAATCAAAAAATATCTAGACACAAATAACAATGAAAACACGACTATCCAAAACCTATGGGATGCAACAAAAGCAGTTTTAAGAGGGAAGTTTATAGCAATACAATCCTACCTCAAGGAACAAGAAAAATCTCAAGTAAACAATCCAACCTTACACCTAAAGGAACTAGAGAAAGAAGAACAAACAAAACCCAAAGTTAGTAGAAGGAAAGAAATCATAAAGATCAGAGCAGAAATAAATGAAATAGAAACAAAGAAAACAATAGCAAAGATCAATATAACTAAAAGCTGGTTCTTTGAGAAGATAAACAAAATTGATAAACCTTTAGCCAGACTCATCAAGAAAAGGAGGGAGAGGACTCAAATCAATAAAATTAGAAATGAAAAAGGAGAAGTCACAATGGACACCGCAGAAATACAAAGCATCATGAGAGACTACTACAAACAACTCCATGCCAATCAAATGGACAACCTGGAAGATGTGGACAAATTCTTAGAAAGGTATAACCATCCAAGACTGAACCAGGAAGAAATAGAAAATATGAACAGACCAATCACAAGTAATGACATTGAAACTGTGATTAAAAATCTTCCAACAAACAAAAGTCTAGGACCAGATGGCTTCACAGGTGAATTCTATCAAACATTCGGAGAAGAGCTAACACCCATCCTTCTCAAACTCTTCCAAAAAATTGCAGAAGAAGGAACACCTCCAAACTCATACTACGAGGCCACCTGATACCAAAACCAGACAGAGATACTACAAAAAAAAAGAAAATTACAGACCAATATCACTGATGAATATAGATGCAAAAATCCTCAACAAAATACTAGCAAACAGAATCAAACAACACATTAAAATGATCATACACCATGATCAAGTGGGATTTATCCCAGGGATGCAAGTATGCTTCAGTATACACAAATCAATGTGATGCACCAGATTAACAAATTGAAAAATAAAAACCATATGATCATCTCAATATGCAGAAAAAGCTTTTGACAAAATTCAACACCAATTTATGATAAAAACTCTCCAGAAAGTGACCACAGATGGAACCTACCTCAACATCATAAAGGCCATATATGACAAACCCACAGCAAACTTCGCTCTCAATGGTGAAAAACTGAAAGTATTTCCTCTAAGATCAGGAAAAAGACAAGGATACCCACTCTCGCCACTATTATTCGACACAGTGTTGGAAGTCCTAGACACAGCAATCAGAGAAGAAAAAGAAATAAAAGGAATACAAACTGGAAAAGAAGAAGTAAAACTGTCACTATTTGCAGACGACATGATGCTATACATAGAGAATCCAAATCTCTTGCATTCCTATACACTAACAATGAAAGATCAGAAGGAGAAATTAAGGGAACAATCCCATTCACCATTGCAACAAAAAGAATGAAATACCTAGGAATAAACCTACCTAAGGAGGGAAAAGGCCTGTACTCAGAAAACTGTAAGCCACTGAAAAAAGGAATCAAAGATGACACAAACAGAGGGAGAGATATACCATGTTCTTGGATTGGAAGAATCAATATTGTGAAAATGACTATACTACCCAAAGCAATCTACAGATTCAATGCAATCCCTATCAAATTACCAGTGGCCTTTTTTACAGAACTAGAACAAAAAAATCTTAAAATTTGTTTGGAGACACAAAAGACTTTGAATAGCCAAAGCAGTCTTGAGGGAAAAAAACAGAGTTGGAGGAATCAGGCTCCTTGACTTCAGACTATCCTACCCCAGAGATAAACCCACACATGTATGGTCAACTAATCTATGACAAAGGAGGCAAGGATATACCGTGGAGAAATGACAGTCTCTTCAGTAAATAGTGCTGGGAAAACTGGACACCTACATATAAAAGAATGAAATTAGGGGCTTCCCTGGTGGCGCAGTGGTTGAGAGTCCGCCTGCCGATGCAGGGGACACGGGTTCGTGCCCCGGTCCGGGAAGATCCCACGTGCCGCGGAGTGGCTGGGCCCGTGAGCCATGGCCACTGAGCCTGCGCGTCCAGAGCCTGTGC